>NC_079169.1:8917053-9092053 GCF_947568905.1 Ostrea edulis
CCTCGATTGTGTAAAACACAAAGGTTATCTTTTGATAGAACATTTTTTTTCCAATATTATTCCCAATTTTCTATGGACTGGCCCGGTAAATAATTTCTAAATGAGATTCCAATGAGATATAAATTTGTCGAACATATAAATGTATATATCATATAAATATTACTATCTGATGGTTTCGAAACGGTTGTAGGTACAAACATTATAAAGGTTGAATCCCTAAACTCAAGTGTATCTACGGTATTTCATCGTCACTATCCACGATGTTGCTAAAACTGGCAATTTCTCACAGAAATTAAAACGATGATATACAGGCGTCAACAACTACAATTGTCTCAGATGACGTCATAAGAAAGGGTGACAATCCCTTCATTCGTTTCTATAAACAACGTTTATTTTGCGCATTTACCTGGATTTAAAAAAAAAATAAACACATCAATAAACTTTTCAAAACGGGTTTTAATGAATTATAAGCTTTATTTTCAAATCTATTTTTATTACACTTGACCTTTAAAGATAGACAGTGAAGGTACATTTTTTTTAAATTACTATTTTAAATTTACAATAATATATATCATTAAATGTATGAATATATACAAGTCGCCGTTTTATACGTTTTAATTTTCACCCACTAATATTTCGCTTAGTATTTATTTCTTTGTTTTATCACACGTAGGTGCACGGTGGCACAAAGGAGACACAGATGTCAGATACAGGTATGCACTTAGATCCTCCGTGGACTTAAAGGTCTACCTCGCTCAGAAAATGAAGACTTCAGAGGTGCCGACAATTTTAAAGGTCCACCGTGTTTTATTTTTAAAATTTTAGTTTACGAGGTGGATGTTCAAAAAATCCATTTTTCTAATTAGTTACTATAATTACTCAAGTTTAACCAAAATTATACAGTGGTCTCTCTCTTTTTTTTTATCGTCAGTTAATATCAATTTTAATGGAAATTGATACGAATAGATATATGCAACTTGAAAATATAAACTCGTCTTTGAGATAGACGGTAAAACAATACTATTTGCTGTGGTCTTTTCACTGAAAGGAATTTTAATTTTTGATCACGATTTTTCAATTATATCCAATATAGCGGGGGAAAATAGTAAAGTGTTATGTAGTGGTGAAAGGGGATATATCACAAATTTAAACATCGTGATAGAAAATATACAAGTTCCTAGTATTTTAACAATTGTGATTTACAACCAGAATAAGCCCAAAAAATATATATTAACCTATGCGTCCATTTTTTGTGTATTACACTGTGATTCTCATAACGTCAACACCATGATTTTATATCGCTTTTCTGTTGAAAAACAACACAAAGTTTAAACGACTGTAAAACGAAAACTAGAAAAGATATAGTTGTAAAATAAATTGTTCTATAACCTATAAATCCTAGAGCATTCACTGTGAAAGTCTCATTTATTTTGGCGAAAGGGTCAATTTTAGTACTTTGTGGCTCTGGTTCTTTCTTACCGATTGTTAGGCCGTTCTTGGCACACTGATTTTGACTACAGATTACTCCATTTACCTGATCAAGACATAGGGCACACGACGGATATGGTCGGTCGACAGGGGATGCTTATTCCTGCTAGGCACCTCATCCCACCCCTGGTATACCCAGAGGTCCGTGTTGGTCCAACTCTTTATTTTGCATTCCTTGTGGCAGTTATGAGATTGATCACTTGTTCGTTGTCTTTGGCTTTCTGTTAAAGATTGTTATTATGAGGTAGACCTTGAAGGATGAGGACCCTAGGGTAATGGTTACTGACTTCCAGAAACAGCCGAAACACTCTTAATATTTTATGAAATTGACATCATTAAGAACGCAAGGTACTGAAGGTCTAGCTGTTATATATCGTCTAATGACAATATATACTCTACCGTCCGTGGTTTTTGCACCTTTGTTTACGCTGGGTGTATTTAATGACAGAAACTTATATAATGAGGACTCTCTGGAAAATCAATAAAATTCCTATATTTCTTCTCAGCAATGAATTATGAATGATATTAGATGACCAAACAATGCCAACTCTTATTCTCAGTTCCTTTACTCGCCTGATTACTAGCATTGTCTGAGAGATTATTTCATCAAATTAGAATTAAAAATTAAAGATTTTCGTGAGGAAACAAATTGTTTTATTGTTGGTTGCTTTTTTATATTAGAAATTATTCTATTCCCATCAGGACATAAAATAGTCGTATACATTTTAAAATGCAAACGTTGTTTACACATGGGGTTAACTAAATAATACTCGGGTTCTGGAATTGATAGATTGTAATCACCAAGCAAAATCTAAATATGCATGTTAGTAGGAGGTTTTCAGAAATATTGGATTTCGGATTGTAATCGGTGCGGCTAAATCAATAACCCTAGCCGATAGTTCTGCTATAACAAACATTCATTAAACACAATTTCATTTAAAACCTATGATAATTGTTTTCATTTAATCAGTGTGTTCAAAGGAGCGTGAGATCTTTTTCTGTACAGCTCCATATTAATTCTTTCATGAAATAACAACTTGATGGAACATTTGTGTATTCATAAATGACATCAATCAAAAGACAATTTGTGTAATTATGTAAATATAAACAAGACTATTTTGGATAATTTATCAATCACTTAATTTTCAGTATTTAGGATGGTTGAACGTGCGCTACCTTAAGAGATAGGACGTTGATGATTTAAGATAAAAATGGCATTTCCATTTGAAAATGCATTTCCTTAACACGATGAATTAATTTTTCAGTCTTTTAAAAACGTTTCGACACTATCCGCATTTGGAATATAATGGATGTAGAGCATTCAGGTGTTTATACCGTAGGGAATTGTCTAAGCTTACGATTCAAACTGGATCAGTCTGTATTTCAATAAATATTCAAACCCATTAATTTCGCATTACCAAACACTTTATTCTTCACAGATTATCTAATTTTTTATTTTAAGATTGAAATCTATGATAAAATGAATTGACACTTGTTAGCAGTTCATATGTCAAGCAAACGACATCCGTGAACCACGCTTCGGTAGAGATGTTTGCTTCTAGACATTGAAAAGGTTACAAGTTAAGCCGCTGATTTAGCGGAACGCGTCACTGCGCAAGTGCGGTTTTCCAGATTATGATCTATAGAAAAGATAGGTGGAATGAGATCAATGCTTTTCGGATAAGGGGTATTTCTACCTTGGACTTTAAAGTAAGCGGACATGTCCTTTCTGTTTTGACAATGCATTCTAAAATATACTTGTCATGAGTCTAATACAAGGAATAAATAATTTTCTTTTGTTAGTCTTCCAAGTGGATCAGTTTTTAAAATAAATAAAGGATTTTCTTTCAGTAGTGGGTCAGCGAAGGTTTGGAATATGACTTTATTTTTCATTATGAAAACAATTTAAAACAAGAGGAACAGACAGCTAGAGGATATTCTGCGAAAATATCTCCTGAATATAACTTCTGTGGAAATATGAAGTGGCTGCATTATGTTAGTTTGTGTGTAATGTTAATGGATGGAGTTTTATCGGCTAATATCACAGAGGTGGAGACCTTGTATAGTGACTTAATGTCAAGCTACAACAAATACGTGCGACCACTGACATCGACAAGTGATCCTATGTATGTGAATGCTACTTTTCATCTCGTCGGAATTAAGGAATTTGATGAAGTGAATGGCAAGTTTTCTGTGATCGGGTTTTTCACCATTAAATGGTCAGATTCACGCATAACGTGGAATCCATTCTCTCACAATCATGTCTATGTCATGGAGCTTCCAGAAGCCAAAGTCTGGGTTCCCAGCCTCACACTTGTCAACCCATACGACAGCATCGAAACTCTTGCGAAAGGGATATTCCCCGTCACATACACGTATGACGGAACAGCTTATTGGTCCCCTGGTGACGTCATATCAAGCGGATGTGAGGTAGACGTCACATATTATCCTTTTGATACCCAGTCCTGCGGCATGATGCTGATGTGTTGGGGGTTTGCTCCGACTGCCATCGTAACACAAGCAGAGGACATCGAGATCAACATGGACTATTTTTCGGAACATGGAACGTGGGAACTACTGGATAAAAAACTGAATACTCATCTAGATCCTTTTCTTTCTTACATTAGTATTGATATAAAAATGAAAAGGCGTCCAGCGTTTGCCGTCATTAACATTGTCCTTCCGATGGTTTTCATGGTGGTTTTGAATTTACTAGTATTTGTTTTACCTGTGGAGAGCGGTGAGCGCGTGTCCTACTCCATCACCGTGCTTCTTGCGATCGCCGTGTTTTTAACACTTGTGGGTGACAACCTGCCAAAAACATCAAAACCGACCGCCATGTTGTCGTACTTCCTTCTGACAGATTTGGTACTGAGCTCTATGATCTGTGTCTTTGTTATTCTTGGGTTGACTATCTATTACAAGGACGACTCTGAAAAACCCGTACCCAAAATAATCGCAAGAATCGTGAAATTGTACTGTCATCAACGAAAATGTGCAATACGATCTAAGGACAAGACGGCCGTAGAGGCCTTCAATGAAAATTCTACGAACAAGAAGTTTCCATTTCGTGATCAAGATGAAGGTGAAGATGAAGAAAAGGTGACATGGAAAATGGTATCCAGTTGTTTCGATAAAATGTTATTGATGGTTTGTCTTCTAGCCATTATCATATCGACAGTGCTATTTTTTGTTCTCACGATGTGATGAGACTCCACAACTGCTTATTTCGGACAATGTGATACAACTACACAGCAATGCTATTTGTTGTTCTGATGAGGGGATGAAACTGTACTGCAGGTTCACTTCTCGGAACTTTCCCCATCTGGTGGACTGTGTGTATTGTTGTGAACTAGAAAACTCTTCCCAATGTCAGAGGAATTCAATTTGACTATAGTATCTGTCCACCCCACCAATTCTGATCTTAAATTGAAAAGTCGAGCAAACGCGAAATTCAAAATTTGTCTTATATTTTCATTCTTTTGGAAGACTTGGGTCTTATATTTTGATACGCAGTTCGGTTATTTGAAAATGCATGGTTGAAGATATAATTCAATCAAATTAATTTTATTTTCTGTCACATGCTACATGATGTTATTCCAAAGGGCATTTATTTCGATTAATAGGCATATTGGTGCTTGCGTTACATTTCAAACAAAAGGTCATCGGGTCATGGGATTTAAAGGTCACGGGGTCATGGGATTTAAAGGTCACAGGGTCATGGGGTTTAAAGGTCACAGGGTCATGGGATTTAAAGCGGGAGGAGGGTAACTGATAATTGTGCCCTACCCCTATTTCTTCAAGCCTGTAGTTTCTCGAGTTGATGCCGTTTAGTTGGTATAGCACTGCTGTTACAGTCATTTATCTCTCTCTCTCTCTCTCTCTCTCTCTCTCTCTCTCTCTCTCTCTCTCCTATTTACCATACATATATCTTTCATTTATTTATAGATGTAATGTGATAAACTAAAGGACCCGGGAAAGATGATACACTACTGGTACTTGATCTTTACACAATAGTGTCGTTAACTGCCTTTCTTATTCTTATCGACGAACTAATTACTGTTATACGTTAAGAGTTTATTCAGACAATAAGCAATAATCGACTGTAGATCAGCACGACTTTCAAATAGATTTTAGCTTTCATATGGTCTAGTAATTATTTACTCTACCTTTCGAGTGTACACAGAAAATAAGGAACAAAGAAACTATTAAAAGATTTTTCGAGTTTAGTCTTGATCTGCTAAACATTCTTTTAAAAGTCTGAAATCCACCTTTGTCAAAAATGGATGTATCTTAAGCATCCATGGCTATCCATGGAGACACATTATCTTTCTAATTGTAAATTCGCTTGAATCTTTTGTCCTTTACAAAACTTTTCTTTCTACATATTGACCAAACTATGAGGGGTATATCAATACGCACACACATGTAGAAAATTACAGTAAATTAGAAATGAGAGGAAAATCAATCCCCTTTGTTAACAATTTAAATAGTAGTCTATAATTTCTTTGATGCTGTATACATGTAGGATGGAGGAATATTTCGTATCATTTCAATCTAATCTACTGATAAATAGACATCCAAAAGGAAAATAATCTTTAACATGAGTTATAATGACAATCTTCCCTTTGAATTAGATCCAAGACTCTAGGGAATCTACATTGTACCATTACTGGAAGTTCATTCTTAGTCACACTAGGAATGAGGGCACTTTAAATACGTGACTGTCGCTCTTTATGTTTCCTGTGGGAACACAATTTTAATGTTACCTTTTCATATCATGTTTTTCTGCACGGAGTGGAATGGAAGATAAATTGTAATTACACACTGTGGTACATATAAGCACCGTGTCTTATTTTCTACATCAAACGCAAGCGATAAAATAGCAAACAGCGCGATAGTACACTTTAAAAAATAATGTTATTTTACTATACAAAAGGAGACACTCCAAACACAAAATGTACATGTGAAATATATTAACTCTTTTCTGCGTGACTAATTCTACGATCCTCTATATTTTTCAATCTCTATTTGTGTTGCAGATTTTACTGATCATAAAAAATATGTTTATTTGAACTCTTCAATGCACTGTATAAAGGTAGTTGTTTGCTGATACATTGCATTTTAAGGTATATAATTTTGCGATACGTCATCGTCAGATACCCACGATGAATTACGGTTTGTTCCACTATCAGCCGTGGGTCCATTTACATACAGTCGTTCTCGTGAATGATGGTTTAAGTTTACTGCCTATTTGCTAATCGTTGTAAGAACCGAATTCGTATGTATTAGAAGTAGTGCCTCGTATTACTTTATCCTCACTATCACAGCAATATTGTGTAGAAATGGTCTTGCTGTCGGTCTTCCCCGAGCGACCAATAAAATCGCCTCGTTAATTATTCTTAAGGTAGCTCATTACACTAAATTTTTATTTAAAACACCTCTTATGAAGTATGATTTCACCATCGACAAAATGTTGCAAGCTCTCAAGTATTTTGTATGAATTTTTGGTGATTTATCCCGGTATGATAAAAAAAAAGGTACTTTTTTGCTAATAAGATACTATAGAGTCCAAATTTCATTGTGATTTGATGCATAATGGGAATATCTAAGAAAACATGGCTAAACGACTCAGATAGACGTTCCAATTTTTTAAATAAAAAATATTTATGAAGATTTTATCTGTAGATTAAAAAAATATTAACAAATAATGTTTTTAATTTTCATAAATATTTTTTTTTTTTTTAAAATTAGAAAGTTTATATCTGAATATTTTAGGCATTTTTTATTAGATATTCATATCGTGCACCAAATCCCAGAAAAATTTGGACTCCAGTATCTCTTATTTGCAAACAAAACAACATTTTCATCATTCCGTGAAAACTCCCAAAAAAGTCATAAAATAAATGAGAGCTTGCATCACTCTTTTGATGTTGAAATTATGCTTCATAAGAGGTGTTTTAAGGAGCCATTAAATAAAATTTTAGTGTAATGAGCTACCTTAAGAACAAAGGAATTTGATATGAATGGACTCGCGGGTGATGGAGCGAAGTGTAATCAAGCGTGGACTTACGACGATGGTGACACATACGGAGAAGAAACTGCAATCCAATTCCTTAAAAACAAATGACGAGACACCTTCCGTAATTTTGTCTATGGTTGGATTGACTCGGATCTAATTAATTAGATTATAATCTAAGAGACCCCTGGTTTTAAATGACAATCTGTTGACTGAATTTTATTTGTGCAGTTGTCTCTCTGTTGGTTTGTTGGTTTGTATTGTTATACATGTTAATTGTTATCAATCACTAATTGTTTATTGGTAAGGGTTCATCTGCTGCAGAACGACGCACAGATCAGCAAATATTAATATCCACGGAATTCGTAATATAACATATTTTGGAGTTTTAATAAAATTTCCAAGAGAACATGGTCTTGAGCTTTTTATTGAATCAGAATTAGGTGATGCGCTATACTCATTACACAATCTCCTAAAATATCTCTCAGATTGGTTGGTTGTATATTATTTAATGTTTCACTCGTAAATTTTTCATGCATATGGAGACGTCACCATTGTTGGTGAAGGGCTGCAAAATTTAGGCCTATGCTCGGCGCTTATGGCCATTGAGCAGGGAGCGGTCTTTATCGTGCTACACCTGCTGTGACACGGGGCATCGGTTTTTGCGGTCTCATCCGAAGGACCGCTCCATTTAATCGCCTCTTACGACAAACAAGGGGTACTGGGGACCAAAGTTAACGACACACAATTAATTTAATATTAAGACTCATTTAATTTTATTTCATACCAAGACCATGGTTTGTCAGAATTACGTAATTACATGTACTTATTAATACTATCTGATAATTCCAGTTCCATACTGTCAGATATATATGAAATAACATATCAAAGAAAATTTGCATTCCATAATTTTTACATGTACTTGTTCACATATTTAGATAACAGAATATATCTTCAAATTTGTTAAAGACAGAAGTAAATTATAAATAGGTGCAAGTGAATTAAAAGTAATGTAAATAAATAAATTCGCAAAAGACTTGAAGAGAGTTTAAAATTAATAGTCCCCCACCGCAACGTGTGTCTGCGTGGATGCGTCCGTCCCACTTGACTTTGTGGACGCAACTCCTCTGAAACCGCTCAACGGATTTTGTTCAAATTTTGTAGGATATTTATTCACCATCTGTAGTTGATCGACTTAACAGGGGTATATCGAATCGACAAATGAATGAAAATGATTGTCGTTACTTGATTAAATGTCGTCGATATATCTAAATGTCGCATTGAAGGCAAGATATTTTTTCTTCTTGCGTAGAAGTTTTTAAATAAATTCTGCTTCATAAGAATATAAAAACAGGTCAGCTAAGAAAGGAGCACAATACAATACCTGTATCATAATTACACGAAATGCTGTGAATTTGTTGTTATATCCTAGGATTAATCACCTGGTACCTGTAAAATGGAGGCCCGTCCTCTGTTTGTGACTCTCATAACTCCGATAAGCAATACAAAATAGATAGTTGGGCAAACACGGACCCCTAAGCTAAATCGTAAATTTCCATAATATACTCGTAACAATCCCTAAAAAGCTCGTAAAATGTCGTAAATTGCTCGTATTTATCCGTGTTCACTCGGAACAAATCGTAAATGAGTGCCGTAAATGCATCACAAGAACTCGTAATAAACCGTAAATGGCCCGTAAATACGCATAATACGTTCTTAAATAGCTCTTTAAAGTGTTTAAATCGTAACAATCTGTATATGTTTTACGGATTTGTGGAATATGTAAGGATTCGTAAGAAAAATCCGTGAGTGTGAAGGTACCATTAGCAGATACTTACATATATCACCTCATCAGACACTTACATATGTTACTTCAACAGACACTTACATATTTAGATCTAAAACTTCATAGTTATTTCGGATTTCAGACATTTCGGTTGAGCATCACTGAAGAGACATTATTTGTCGAAATGCGCATCTGGTGCATCAAAATTGGTACCGTATAAGTTTTACATTTTGACCCCTGGGTCGAGGCCTCTGCTGGTGGACTGTTAGTCCCCGAGGGTCTCTACAGCCCAGTAGCTAAATACTTCGTTACTAGCTTGAAAATACGGATGCATATTTAATTGCTGTTATAAAATTTAGAAATTCATTTCAAAATTAAGGATTATCTCCCTCATGCATAGCTGTTATCCGTGGACGAATTTGGCTCCACTTGTTTGGCTATATTTAGATCTAAAACTTCATAGTTATTTCGGATTTCAAACATTTCGGTTGAGCATCACTGAAGAGACATTATTTGTCGAAATGCGCATCTGGTGCATCAAAATTGGTACCGTATAAGTTTTACATATGTGACCTCAACAGGCACTTACATATGTTACTTCAACAGACACTTACATAACTTCCTGCAGCAATTAAAATTTGTTTGTCAATATTCAACAGACCTCTTACATAGATCGGTACAGCTGACATGTAACGTCAATATTCAACAGACCTCTTACATAGATCGGTACAGCTGACATGTAACGTCAATATTCAACAGACCTCTTATATAGATCGGTACAGCTGACAACATGTAACGTCAATATTCAACAGATCTCTTACATAGATCGGTACAGCTGACAACATGTACCGTCAATATTCAACAGTCATCTTACATAGATCGATACAGCTGACAACCTGTACCGTCAATATTCAACAGTCATCTTACATAGATCGGTACAGCTGACAACATGTACCGTCAATATTTAACAGTCATCTTACATAGATCGGTACAGCTGACAACATGTAACGTCAATATTCAACAGACCTCTTACATAGATCGGTACAGCTGACAACATGTAGTGTGAACATTCAACAAATCTCTTGTATAGATCGGTACAGCTGACAACATGTAACGTCAATATTCAACAGATCTCTTACATAGATCGGTACAGCGGGCATCGTTTAACGTCAGAATTTGATGCTCCACAGCATGGGATCCCATACAAGGTAATTCACAATTTAATTGACTTTGGACATGCGTCATGACAACTTCTATTAAGCATTCGATACAACTACGTTTAAACCTTTTGTTGAATAGTTTAGCTGTATTGTTTTATAATTCTGAAATGTCAAAAATTGTATTGTTCGAAGTATAGCACTCAAATGAAGACTTTTCGCGTTAATGACGCACTAAATGATGGTGTATGGACACAACAAATATGTTATATGTATGGTTAGAATCATTTTTATTCTTTTAATAAAGATAAATCAATACGACAGTGGGACATTGTTGATTTTGATAACACGCCTCAAAGAAAACAATACTTACGCTATCAACCTACTTACATTTATTGATATGCTTAAAGCATGGGTTTCTCCTTATTTCTCAGAAGTTACTTTCTATCATTATATTACCTTTGAACTGCAAAATAGCATTTAGAAAAGCTATGCGCTGTAAGTAAGACAACTTAGGAAATTATTTGTCTAGTGGATTAGACATTGCTAAATAACCAAACATGATTACTGTCGAACACAAACATGGTTTCTTTGGCACATGATACATGGCAGATAGTCTTCATATATACATCTAGAAGCAAACAGTTTGAAAATTTTACATTGGAGGTAGATAATGACAGAATCTAGTTTATAATAAAAGTTTAGTTCATCTCTTAGATAAGCCATTACGTCGTTAGAGGCGTCATATTATATATATTGACGTGTACAGTTAATAGAATGCTATCTGTTGCTTAGCAAAATGTTTAATTGCGCAATCGCTTTACTCAACAAGACTATAAAACTAAAAGAGTTAATGGATATGAGAGGCAGAATTTTGTCAGCGTGATTAAAATTTACTATCCATTGAGATGAGAATATTCTTTGGATTCCGAGTTTAGGGGATAGTATATTGCAATAAACAGTTAACGGATTTTCCCTCAGTATTGGATTAGATATTCTCATTGTCGCAATAGAGATTTATATTGTCCCTCATTACAATATGAAGTGGATACATTATTTTACCGTAAGTGTAATATTCACGGATTTCGCATTCTCGGCTAATATCACAGAAGTGGAGACCTTGTACACTAACTTACTATCTGGCTACAACAAATACGTCCGGCCACTGACATCGACAAGTGTTCCTGTGTATGTGAATGCTACATTTTCTCTCGTCGGAATTAAGGAATTTGACGAAGTTAATGGCAAGTTTTCTGTGATCGGTTTCTTCACCATTAAATGGTCAGATCCACGTCTAGCATGGAAGCCATTACTTTATAGCAATATTTACACCATTGCACTTCCTGAATCGCAGGTCTGGATTCCGAATCTAACGCTTGTCAACTCTTATGACCGTATTGAAGGTCTCGGAAGAGGCATAGTTCCTGTTACATTCACGTCTACTGGAATGGCATATTGGTCTCCTGGTGACGTCATATCAAGCACATGTGACGTAGACGTCACGTATTATCCATTTGATACCCAGTCCTGCAGCATGAGGTTGACGTATTGGGGGCTTGCGTCGACTGCCATCGTGACACAAGCACAGGACACCGAGATCAACATGGACCATTTTTCTGATCATGGAACATGGGAATTACTGGATAAGAAACTGAACACAATTTTTACTTCCACCGGCTCCCTCATTAGTATTGATATAAAAATGAAAAGGCGTCCAGCGTTTGCCGTCATTAACATTGTCCTTCCGATGGTTTTCATGGTGGTTTTAAATTTACTAGTATTTGTTTTACCTGTGGAGAGCGGTGAGCGCGTGTCCTACTCTATCACCGTGCTTCTTGCGATCGCCGTGTTTTTAACACTTGTGGGTGACAACCTTCCAAAAACATCAAAACCGACCGCCATATTGTCGTACTTCCTTCTTGCAGATTTGGTACTGAGCTCTCTGATCTGTGTCTTTGTTATGTTTGGGTTGACTATCTATTACAAGAACGACTCTAACAATCCCGTTCCGAAAATAATCGCAAGAATCGTGAAATTCTGTTGTCATCCACAAAAATATGCAGGCCGAATTAAAAATCCGACCGCTGTAGAGCCTTACAATGAAAATTCAGCAGACAAGAAGTTTCCATTGCCTGACTATGATGAAGAAGATGGGAACGAGGTAAATGTGACATGGAAAATGGTTTCTAACTGTTTTGATTGGATAGTTTTCGTCACTTGTCTGCTGGTCATAGTCATATTGACAATTCTGTACTTTTCCATGACGATGTAGTGATAAACAACTTTCTCATATTATCACCAGTGTGAGATAAACATTATAAATGTGAGGCAGCTATGTGAGACTTGTTTGTCCTAAACTGCTACGACGTCATTGAGTATGACGTGATGTATGTTCTGTGATTTATATTACATGTAGAATAAAAGTATTTTGTATTGGATTCTTAGAATTTAAATTCATTATAGCTTGTAGGGGTAGTTTTGGGGTTTAAATCTTGCAGATTAATTGTAAACCATTGTCAGATATTCTATTTCTGACTGTCTAATTAATTTTCACATTCAAGTTCAAAAAAGATTTTAACGCCTTTAAATCTTCTGAAAGATCCTGAATTCATGCAGTAAACTGTGGATAAAATGTGAGACAAATAATCCTTTATCATTTACTCGTGAGGAATAGGGAAAATCCTCTTTGGGAACAAGATTCGCTGTTTAGGACTCAACAAAGCCTCGTCCTAGACTGCTAATCTTGTTTCGTCGGTGGAATTTCTCAAGCTCACACTCCCTCTAATGAAGGATTCTATTAGTCTCAATTGTACATAATCAGAAGCACATTTACTACAATACAATCATAATCATGATGAAATGATTTTCTTAAATTATAGATATACTTTTGTTACATTATAAAGTAATTTGGTTTTCTTACATCAAAGGTGAAGATAACGATCAGAGATCAATTTCAACAGGGGTCCGTGTTTGCCCAACTATCTATTTTGTATTGCTTGTAGGAGTTATGAGATTGATCACTGTTCGTTATCTTCACCTTGCACCTATAAGCAATGGAAAATAGGGAGTTGGGCAAACACGGACCTATGGATATACCAGAGGTGGGATCAGGTGCTTAGGAGGAGTAAGAATCTCCTGTCGACCGATTACACCCCTGCGAACCAAATGTCTTGATCAGGTAAACCGAGTTATTCGTAGTTAAAATCAGTGTGCCAAGAACGGTCCAACAATCGGTATGAAACAAGTCAGACAGCATTTGACCCCATGCTAGATTGTATTGGCAAACTCGATTGTTGTAACGACCCTAGAATTTGAGAATTCCTGACTTTAAACGAGACTATTGAAACCCCTGCATCATCAACTTGTTTGCAAGTAGCTTTCCTCGATTTGGTCTTACACAGAACAACCTCTTGCGTATCGAATCAGTTTAGATATTTACACACCGCATGCAGGTGATAATAAAATATTGCAACATAAATATTGGAAGTTGATGAGAAAAGCTGATATCATCCCGTTTTTCATAAAGTTGAGTTTTTAGTTTGCCGTTAATGTCTATTTCCAATAAAATATCTAAGTATAATGCAAAAGTGGATGACTCTGTTGTGTCCTTTATTTTGAGTTCACGGGGATATATCGAATCGGCATATGAATGAAGTTTTTATTGTTAATATATAATACGTCGTCGATCTATGTAAATGTGGAATTTAAGACAACAGCAAGATATCTTTTCTTCTCACGTAGAAGTTTTTGAATAAATTCTGCTTGATAAAAATATAAAAACAGGTCAGGTAACAAAGGAGCACAATTAGTGTCCATGGGCTATCCAAAAGACTGTTGGAAGACCTGATACCTAAAAACCACGAAGATATTGTCAAAGAGGAATTCTACTATACTTAGCACTAGAATACCCGCTAGTATAATTAGTTGTGTAAAGATAACTTTCATTACATCCATGACGTTGTTACTTGATGTTCGAGAACTCGTGTTTGTTTTCGTTTATTTGTTTTGCATCCCGTTGAGAATTTGTTCAATCAGCTGTAGGTGAAGTGCCACAAATCGTGATCTCTGTACATGTATAATGCTCAGGACCGTTATAGTGAGGGCTCGTTATTGCTATAACGCCTTTCGTGACACGGGACCTTGGATTGTAATATCCCATTAGAGAGACCCGCCTTTCGTGCTTCTAAATCTAGAGCATTTAATGAAGGAGGCTGGCACTTCCCATTTTAAACATTTTGAAGTAAGTTAAGAGCGAGACTCAAACCATTGATTTCCCTGTTACAAAGCAAACGCTCAGAAAAAGACGAAAACCCTCTACGAGATTCCTTCATACATTTTCTGGAATGCCTGTCTTTATTCGCAATGGTCAACCAATTTGACGTCATTGTAAGATGTCCCATTAAAACAATTTTTATGTTGAGTCATAAAAGCTATTATTGTCTTGGGTAACCATAGATAAGGAATATAGCATTTTTATTATTTTGACTTAAAATCCCTGTGTTGAACCTCCAATATTTTTTGCTGAATAAGCACTAAGGCTCGGGGATAGAAAACACACAACTCGTTGGATAATAATCAAGGCTCGGGGACAGAAAGCACACAACTCGTTGGATAATAATCAAGGCTCGGGGACAGGAAGCACACAACTCGTTGGATAATAATCAAGGCTTGGGGATAGAAGACACAAAACACGTTGGATAATCATTTCCAGTCACAAAAGGCTCGGGGATAGAAAACACACAACTCGTTGGATGATAATCAAGGATCGAAGATAGAAAACACACAACACTTTGGATAATCATTTCCAGTCACAAAAGGCTCGGGGATAGAAAACACACAACTCGTTGGATAATAATCAAGGCTCAGGAATAGAAGACACACATCTCGTTCGATGATAATCATATCCAGTCACAAAAAGCTCGGGGATAGAAAACACACAACTCGTTGGATGATAATCAAGGATCGAATATAGAAAACACACAACTCGTTGGATAATAATTATATCCAGTCACAAAAGGCTCGAAGACAGAATACACACAACTCGTTGGATAATAATCAAAGCTCGGGAATAGAAAACACACAACTCGTTGGATGATAATCAAGGATCGAAGATAGAAAACACACAACTCGTTGGATAATAATTATATCCAGTCTCAAAGGGCTCGAAGACAGAAAACACAAAACTCGTTGGATAATAATTATATCCAGTCACAAAAGGCTCGAAGACAGAATACACACAACTCGTTGGATAATAATCAAAGCTCGGGAATAGAAAACACACAACTCGTTGGATGATAATCAAGGATCGAAGATAAAAAACACACAACTCGTTGGATAATAATTATATCCAGTCACAAAGGGCTCGAAGACAGAAAACACAAAACTCGTTGGATAATAATTATATCCAGTCACAAAAGGCTCGAAGACAGAATACACACAACTCGTTGGATAATAATCAAAGCTCGGGAATAGAAAACACACAACTCGTTGGATGATAATCAAGGATCGAAGATAGAAAACACACAACTCGTTGGATAATAATTATATCCAGTCACAAAAGGCTCGAAGACAGAAAACACAAAACTCGTTGGATAATAATTATATCCAGTCACAAAAGGCTCGAAGACAGAATACACACAACTCGTTGGATAATAATCAAAGCTCGGGAATAAAAAACACACAACTCGTTGGATGATAATCAAGGATCGAAGATAGAAAACACACAACTCGTTGGATAATAATTATATCCAGTCACAAAAGGCTCGAAGACAGAAAACACAAAACTCGTTGGATAATAATTATATCCAGTCACAAAAGGCTCGAAGACAGAATACACACAACTCGTTGGATAATAATCAAAGCTCGGGAATAGAAAACACACAACTCGTTGGATGATAATCAAGGATCGAAGATAGAAAACACACAACTCGTTGGATAATAATTATATCCAGTCACAAAAGGCTCGAAGACAGAAAACACAAAACTCGTTGGATAATAATTATATCCAGTCACGAAAGGCTCGAAGACAGAATACACACAACTCGTTGGATATTAATCAAAGCTCGGGAATAGAAAACATATCATATCCAGCCGTCCACAGACCATGGGAGATCTATATCTATTTTATATTAGATAAAAGATTGTAAATAGAATTTTCGTGTTGTGCTTCACTAAACAATCGCGACGGCTGTCGTGGATGTGTGAATGTCTAGAAAGAGCCACGTAAAGGTAATGTATTATCACGAGCTCTTTCAATATTCCACGAGTACCAAGAATACCCAAAGCAATACTGAAAACAATAAGTCCACACCCTTTTCATTGGAACTAGACAGGGATGTACGATCACTCAGGAGTTTATGTAATGTTCTTGTTAGGTCCAATCGTTCTTCGCATACAAGGGGATATGGGAAGGTACTGCGATGATGTGGAATTGCAATATCTTTCTTTTACTATAAATGAAAGTCATAATGATAAGTAGCATTAGTATGTAATAACTGCCAAGCATGAGCAGGGAAAGGGTCATTAACTACATTGGTTTTATTATCGTTCTTAAAATTTTAGGCTGTGTTTTGAAACTTTTACTCCATAATAAAAAAGCATGTTACTAGTCCGAAAACTACAGTCCTTTACTACCAAAACAAGGTCATGATATTCACATCTCTAATTAAATTCCAGTTAAACATAGATATATTCATTCCGGTCAAAAACCAATGTATATCACAGGGTGATATTAATAGCACATTAACTGACAAGAACAATGAAATATACATGTGTCCATATCCAGTATGATCTTAAAATATTATACAATTTCTAAGAATTTCAATATATATTCTTGGATGTGCTGAGAATGAAATTAGTAACATTATTAATTACCACCTTAAATAATATATATATTGTTGAAGATGTCAGAAAAAACACTTGTGTTAAATAGCTTTAAGCTGACTTTCTCAAATGTATACAATATAGAATTGAAATAAGCTATAAGAAACAACTATGTTAAAATGTTTTTGAAAAAATGGAAGTTATTCGAGCAACTTAGAATACAATAATAAGATTTTATGAATTTATATTGCTTTATATATGGGTATTGTTAAGTATACTATTTAGTAAATTACATGCTATGACTGTCCTATACCTTTAAACCTTGGCCTACTTTTTGTATAAGGAATACGTAGCCAGAGTATTATACCACTTATTCATACTGTTCTGTCCTCCTTTCTTCTTTCTCTATTTGTGAGTGCTTGTTGTATACATATTATTTTACATATTAAATACCCAATATCCACTGGTTAGGTTGGAATGTGGGGGGTTGTAAAAACCCTAACCCGATAAATGCCAATAAATAATATTTACTTACAAAAATAAAAAATATTCAAATTAAATGAATACAATGATTTGCAGGTAAACATAAACCATGAAATCCCAGATACTTATTTCCAATGGGTTCTTATTAACATTAGAGACATTATTTGTCGAAATGCGCATCTGGTGCATCAAAATTGGTACCGTATAAGTTTTACATTATGACCCCTGGGTCGAGGACTCTGCTGGTGGACTGTTATTCCCCGAGGGTCTCTACAGCCTAGTAGCTAAGTACTTCGTTACTAGCTTGAAAATACGGATGTATATTTAATTGCTGTTATAAAATTTAGAAATTCATTTCAAAATTAAGGATTATCTCCCTCACGCATAGCTCTTATCCTTTGACGAATTTGACTCCACTGTTTTGGCACACTGTTTTTCCCTATACAGCTTTGGCAGATTTATTTCCGGTTTCCTTCAATGCGGAATTTGACCTCACCTCTAATCTTTTAATGGGTCAAAAATCCCACGTGGTGTAAATTTAAATAACAATAACGTTAGTAGGGGTGCTATAATAGCTCTAAAACTTCATTGTTATTTCGGATTTCTTACATTTCGGTTGAGCATCACTGAAGAGACATTATTTGTCGAAATGCGCATCTGGTGCATCAAAATTGGTACCGTATAAGTTTTACATTGAAACAAAATAACATCAAAATCTGATAATATAAATCAAAGGATGTGAGTAAGACACCATATACAAATATGTATCAAGTTTGAAAAGTAAACTTACAAAGTACTAAAAACAATACAAGTATACGTGTATCGCAGTCATGATTGTTAAAAAATCAAAAGCATACAAAAGAACTCTCTTTACAACAATATATATATATATATATATATATATATATATATATATATATATATATATATATTATATATATATATATATATATGTATATATATATATCCGTTTACCTGATCAGGATATGGGGCTCACGGAGGGTGTGACCGGTCAACAGGGGATGCTTACTCCGCCTAGGCACCTGATCCCACCTCTGGTGTGTCTAGGGGTCCGTGTTTGCTCAACTATCTATTTTGTATTGCTTGTAGGAGTTATGAGATTGATCACTGTTCGTTATCTTTACCTTGCATATGCAAGGTGAAGATAACGAACAGTGATCAATCTCATAACTCCTACAAGCAATACAAAATAGATAGTTGGGCAAACACGGACCCCTAGACACACCAGAGGTGGGATCAGGTGCCTAGGCGGAGTAAGCATCCCCTGTTGACCGGTCACACCCGCCGTGAGCCCCATATCCTGATCAGGTAAACGAAGTTATCCACAGTCAAAATCAGTGTGCCAAGAACGGCTTAACAATCGGTATGAAACACGTCAGACAGCATTTGACCCAATGCGAGGTTGTATTGACGAACTAGATCGTTATAACGACCATAGAATTTGCGAAATGCTGACTTCAATCGAGACTGTTGAAATCCCTGTACCATCAACTTGTTTGTCAGTAGCTTACCTCGATTTAAAAAACTGACTATACCCAGAACAAGATCTTGCATATCGAATCAGTTGAGATATATAAACACCATATGCAGGTGATAATGGAATATTGCTACATAAATGTGGGAAGTTGACGATGGAGAAGCTGAAATCATCCCGTTTGTCATACAGTTGAGTTGTTAGTTTGCCGTTAATGTCTACTTTCAATAAAATATCTAAGTATGAAGCAGAAGTGGAGGACTCTGTTGTGTCCTTTATTTCGAGCTCACGGGGATATATCAAATCGACATATGAATGAAAGCTATCATTGTTAATAGACAAAACGTCATCGATATATCTAAAAGTCGAATTGAAGGTCACAGCGAGAGATTTTTTCTTCTCACGTAGAAGTTTTTGAATAAATTCTGCTTCATATGAATATAAAAACAGGTCAGCTAACAAAGGAGCACAATTCGTGCCCATGGGAATTCCAACAGACTGTTGGAAGACCTGATCACCAAAGACCACGAATATATTGTCAATGAGGAACTCTAGCATATTTTTTATTTCAACTTCAGAGTACTTGTGCGTGGAATCAGAGTATAATATATAAATAAACATGAGCACAATTCGTGCCCATGGGAATTCCAACAGACTGTTGGAAGACCTGATCACCAAAGACCACGAAGATATTGTCAATGAGGAACTCTAGCATATTTTTTATTTCAACTTCAGAGTACTTGTGCGTGGAATCAGAGTATAATATATAAATAAACATAGGCTTCGTTATGTGAAAAGGGGAAGATAACGCAATCCGATAATTCCTATAATGAATACAAAAATGTGGCGTCGGTGGCCGAGTGGTTAGTCCGTCAGACTCTCCACCGAAAGGTTGTGGGCTCGATTCCTGGCCGCGGCAGGGCTGACGTTGTGTCCTTGGGAAAGGCACTTTATATGTATTTCCCACTCCACCCAAGTGTAAAAGGGGTACCTGGCTATAGACAGTGAAATATATTGTTAGAATGTTAGTGCTCTAGCGCTTGTAATGGCAGCTTGTAAAGTCGAGTTGTTAGTTTTCCGTTATCACCTACATTTAATCGAATATCCAAGTACGAAGCAGATGTGGAAGAGTCTGCTGTGTCTATTATTTCGCTTCCTAGGAGGCTGAGAAAGTTCTAGATTGATCGATATAAGGTCTGTCGGGGCAATAATGTACATTGATTATTGTAAAGCGCTTTGAGCAGCATACGCTGGAAAAGGCGCTATATAAAACCAATCATTATTATTATTAAAAATAAGAGTTGGGCAAACACAGATCCTTGGACATTGTCAGTAGCCTGTCTCGATTTAAAAACTGATCATACACAGAATAAGCTCTTGTGTATCGAATCAGTTTAGAGGCATGCATGTAAACAGCATAAGCAGGTAATAATGTAATATTGCTACGTAAATATGGAAAATTGACGATAAAGAAGCTGAAATCATTCAGCTTGTCATAAAGTTGAGTTGTTAGTATATTCAATCGAATATCCAAGTACGAAGCAGATGTGGACGAGTCTGTTGTGTCTTTTATTTCGCTTTCATTGGGGTATATCGAATCGATATATGAATGGAAGTCATTATTGTTGATAGAGAAAACGTCGATTTATCTAAATTTCGAGTTGAAGACTACCTATAGATATGTTTCTTCTCTTGTAGAAGCTTTTGAATAAAGTCTGTCTCATAAGAATATAAAAACAGGTCACCTAACAAAGGAATACAATTCGTGTCCGTGAGAATTCCAAAATACTCTTGGAAGACCTGGTCACCAAAGACTACGAAGATTTTGCCAATGAGGAACCCCAGCATATTTGTTATCAACTTCAAAGTACCTCAGCGTAGAATCAGAGTGGTGTTTAACAAAGTAATTTTTGATCACTGTATATGAATAATTCCTTTTGTAATTTTTGTTGAAGAAACGACTTTCTATGATGTGAAAAATTCTAATCTTTAATTCATCGCGAAGAATGTTGCAAAGTCGTGTCTTTTACGCAGGTTTTATTAATTATCCATATCATGCACCAAATCATGGCGAAATTTGGACTTTTGAGTATAATTAAAATAAGATCTTTGATCCGCTCCGTTATTGTTATATCGCTAGCGACATAACAATAACGGAGAGGATCAAAGATCTTATTTTAATCAGATTGGGTTAATATTTACCATCAATTTTCAACAGACCCCATACATAGATAGGTACCGGGGGCAAAGTTTGTCATCAAAATTCACCAGACCCTTTACATAGTTCAGAACAGTGGACAACAGACCTCTGCCTTTCATAGATCGATACAGTGGGCAACGTCTTGCAATGATGTTCAACAGACCGCTTAAATAAATCAGTACCGTGGACAAGTATTAGCCTCAATAATCAACAGACCTCAGTACTTGTGACCTGGGCCATCTTTGGAATTTGCCATTATCGGGGGTATTTATGTTTCACAAACGCATCTTGTTTTCATTTATGACTAACTAAATGATGGTATATGGACAGAATAAATATCATTTATATCTAAGGTGATGGTTAGAATTATTTGATTTTGATTTGATTCTATCCAGGAGAATAAATCAATACGATAGTCCGATAGTGTTGATTTTGATAACACGAACCAATTAAAGAATATTTATTCTATAATCAATGCCTACCTTTAATTAATATGTTAAAGGATGGGTTTTTCCTTACTCCACAGAAATTGCTTTCTATCATGATCTAACCTATACAAAAAGTAATGTTTTCTACATAAAACAATTTGGGAATTTATTGGTCTTGTGGATTAGACATTGCTAAATGACCAAACCATGTGATCACTGTCGTACACAAACAAAGTCGCTTACTTACACGTGCAGGATACATAGCAGAAAGTCTTCACATTAAGATGTGTAAGCATATATTTGAAATGTTAGATGAAAAGCATTTTCATCACATAATCTAACCTAATAAAGTCTACTCAAGGCCAATGTAGTCCTTACAAATAAGGTATGATATCCAAAAAGAATACCACTTAAATGGCAAATGAGTTGTTACTTTGAGACTTGTATCTGACATTCGACAATTGTTGCATCGTTAGAGACGTCATTTCATATATATTGATATCTACAGTTTATGAAATCCTCTTCGTTGCCTAGCAAAATGTTTGATTGCGCAATCGCTCTAGTGGATGACTATCAAGCTAACGAGCGAATGGATATGATAGGCATGCCTTCATTTTCACAGCGTAACGAAAATCTACTGTCCATTGATATAAGAATATTCTGTGGACTGCAATTTTAGAGGATAAGTTATTGGAATAAACAATTACAGGATTTTCACTCTGTATCGGATTAGAGATTTATATCGTCCCTCAATACAACATGAAGTGGATACAATATCTTAGCCTGTGTCTAATATTCACAGATTCGGCATTTTCGGCTAATATTACAGAAGTGGAGACCTTGTACACTAACTTACTATCTGGCTACAACAAATACGTGCGGCCACTGACATCGACAAGCGTTCCTGTGTATGTGAATGCTACGTTTTCTCTCGTCGGAATTCAGGAATTTGACGAAGTTAATGGCAAGTTTTCTGTGATCGGTTTCTTCACCATTACATGGTCAGATTCACGTCTAGCGTGGACGCCATTACTTTATAGCAATCTTAGCACCATTGAACTTCCTGAATCGCAGCTCTGGATTCCGAATCTAACGCTTATCAACTCTTATGACCGTATTGAAGGTCTCGGGAGAGGCATAGTTCCTGTCACAGTCACGTCTACTGGAATGGCATATTGGTCTCCTGGTGACGTCATATCAAGCACATGCGACATAGACGTCACATATTATCCATTTGATACCCAGTCTTGCAGCATGATGTTAACGTGTTGGGGGTTTACTCCGACTGCCATCGTGACACAAGCACAGGACACCCAGATAAGCTTGGACTATTTTTCAGAACATGGAACATGGGAACTACTGGATAAGAAACTGAACACATTCTTAACTTCCACCAGCTCCTTCATTAGTATTGACATGAAACTGAAAAGGCGTCCAGCGTTTGCCGTCATTAACATTGTCCTTCCGATGGTTTTCATGGTGGTTTTGAATTTGCTAGTATTTGTTTTACCTGTGGAGAGCGGTGAGCGCGTGTCCTACTCTATCACCGTGCTTCTTGCGATCGCCGTGTTTTTAACACTTGTGGGTGACAACCTTCCAAAAACATCAAAACCGACCGCCATGTTGTCGTACTTCCTTCTTGCAGATTTGGTACTGAGCTCTCTGATTTGTGTCTTTGTTATTCTTGGGTTGACTATCTATTATAAGGACGACTCAGAAAAACCCGTTCCGAACATAATCGCAAGAATCGTGAAATTCTGTTGTCATTCACAAAAATGGACTGGCCGAATTAAAAATCAAACTATTGTAGAACCTTACAAAGACAATTCAGCAGACAAGAAGTTCTCATTGCCTGACTATGATGAAGAAGATGGGGACGAGGTAAAGGTGACATGGAAAATGGTTTCTAACTGTTTTGATTGGATAGTTTTCGTCACTTGTCTGCTGGTCATCGTCATATTGACAATTCTGTACTTTTCCATGACGATGTAGTGATACATAACTTTCTCACATTATCACCAGTGTGAGACCGACATTACCAATGTGAGACAGCTGCATATATGTGAGATTTTTTCTGTCTGACAATGCTACGACGTCATTGATTATGACATCATGTATTTTCCATGATTTACGTTGCATGTAGTAGTAAAATATTGTGTGTATGAACTTATGAAATTAAAATTTGATATTGCTTTTTGAGGGGCAGTTTTGGAGTTTTAAGTTTACAAAATTAAGTGTAAAACTTTTTTGTGTATGCTATTTCTGATTTGCTAGTTAGTGTTCACGTTGAAGTTCAATTGAGGTTTTTAATAATTTTAAATCTGCTCAAAGATCCTTAATTCATGCAGCAAACTGTGAATAAAATGAGAAAAATAATTCGTCTTTGAGGAATAGGGAAATTCCACTTTGGGGACAAGATTCACTGTTTAGGATTAACAAAGTCTCGTCCTAGACTGCCCATCTTGTTTCGTCCATGGATTTTCCCAATCTCACATTCATACTTGTGAAATATTCTATGGGGCTCAATTGTACATAATCAGATTTACATAATATAGTTTAATGAAATGAATATGAGATAATCTCATTTAATTGAGTGAATAGCTTGAAGTAATCAGACTTATCTTGGTACAAACTAACTAGTTTATACAATTACATGTAACTGGCATAGCAACTTTCTTTTCCTCTTGACATCCCACTCGAGTGGAAACATAAAAGCGGGTTATAAAAACATCATATTTCATAGGTTTTAGAAAGACTTGTCATTTCACCAGGCAGCAAAGGCATGGAGTTTAAGAAGATATCATCACCTCACACACACAGACACACACACACATGCCAAGGAACAATCTGAGAGTGGGAGTAATGATACACGGGACTTGGGAGAGTTTGGGCCAGGCAACATTGGTAATTTTGACGACTCGGATTTTTCATGAGATTTAAACCTTTCTGGGTTCACTCCTGCACCAGAAGTTACCTACTTTGATGATATAGGTCAGTCCATCCCTTTGAAACTCAAACAACAAAAATTGGGATGGACAATTTATTGATTTAAGTTTGTTGTTGAAATCGGCAAAAGAAATTAACAATACTTTGGGGAGTCAAGGCGAAATTAAAATCATAGATGGAAAATTCTGCAATGTCAGCTTATACGTGACAATTGAAAAATGGACCAATGCCTTCTTGATTTACATAATTGTGATTTTGGAAAAATACCGAACTAGAGTCCAAGAGTTTTTAAAATATATGCGAAATATCGGACTAGCTGCCACTAGATCTCAAGGCTGGTTCAAATATGATGAGCAATATCTTTTCCGAAAAGCTAGCAATCCTGAATCCTCCTGGGGTATTATAAATCAGGAAATCTGGCTATTATATATGACTGGCCAAAGTTCATTTGAAAGTCAAAATTAAAACGGCGCAAGGTTAACAAGGTCATTAGAAAATTCATCACATCCGAGGTTAATTTTCATTGTTCATGACAAAATATCAATGTTCATCAAAGCAGTTTATTTAGATATGATGGAACTCATTTATTTTGAAAGGGGAACGAGGCTTACTTTAACAATATCCCGGGGTTTAGCGGTTTTGGAACTCATTTTAGGGGGAAGGGCACCCCCTCAGTAGTTTGCATGACCTTTTCATTCGGGTTGGTTGCTATAACCTATCATTAGAGTAAATATATATTGACTGAGGCAAAAGTTGGTGGGAAACATCATATCGATGTTAGTGGCGGGGTCAAGGGAGATATCAGCCTTGTACAAACTTAACTTGGTTGTCTTTGCCCATCTGTATCAAAGCATGAGGGGTGTCTCATGGCTGTGTCTTAACATGGAAGTTAAATGTCATTGAGGAAATGTGTGGAATAACTGTAAACTGCTTGGGGTCTGCATCATTTCAGTGCTTAGACACTTTTATAAAAGGAGAGGCTACAGGCTGGGTGGTGTTAAAGTTCTAAACCAGGTAGCAAGCCAGAGACAGGGTGTAAAAGCTGTGCAGTTTGTGTGCCTAACCACCATGACTGTCAGGCACGTATTTCCATTACACTTGCATTTAAGCGAAGCCACTAGTTTGCCCGTTTGTTTATGATATCCTAGTTTTCTCCCTTGACTCCTACTAAATTTGCGGCTAGTACCATCCAACATTGTGTGTATTGTACAATATGATGTGTTTTCTCAATAGATTATGAAAGGAAAAAATTGTGTTTTTATTTCCCACAGCCATGTGGAAAAGCAGAAAAATCTACACTATCATCAGCTGCAATATTCAATTAATGGTATTTACTACAGCAAAATCATAATTGTAACGAAAGTATTTCCTTAGATTATAAATTTGGTTTCGTTATATCATAAAATGATTTAGTTTTCGTACATAATACATAACGATACATACTGGATATTTCGCATTATATACATGTAATGACGTCAATGGATTTCTAACATTATATAACGGTATGAATCGATTAATTTTTTATTATATGAAGATAACAATGGATTTCTTGTAGTATATGAAAACATGAATAGATTTCTTACATTATTATAATGATAACAATGGATTTCGCACATTATATAATGTCATAAATAGATTTTACACTATTTAATGATATCAATGGATTTCTTAGATTATATAATATCAATGTGTTTCCCTACATTATGTATGTTCAACTAGGGTATACAGATAAGTACTTCCTTCTAACCGGTCTACATCTGCCAAATTCAAAGTTGCATAAGAACGAGTTCCCTTTTCATGAGGACCCTACAAAGTACAACTTCACATAAAATAGATACTCTATGACAAAAGAGGTCGACAAGTTGATACCCAAACAGCATAAAAAGATACATCACAACAAAGGTCAACAGGTTCACACCGGGAATCATTAGAAAGGGTCGTCAGGTTGATACCAGAAATCGTTAGAGAGGGTCGTCAGGTTGATACCAGAAATCGTTAAAGAGGGTCGAAAGGTTGATACCAGAAATCGTTAGAGGGGGTCGAAAGGTTGACACAACTCTACAGCCTTAAAGTATCACAGGTAAGGTCAAGAAGCCTTCACCTTGTATTTCCTACAAATATACCTCTACTATTGCGTCCTAACTTTTAAATCATAATAAAATTTCACAGTGCCTATATATAGACCATATTATACTAAATTCACCTGCATTTTCTTGTTCTTCATCTTCTTTCAAGTATATTCCAGCTGGACATGTCATTACTGGTGATGTTGATATAGTTGAAAATGAGGACCTCAAATCACTTATTCTAAGAGGTCCTAAATACAGAGAACCTTGGTATTTTAATTGGCGACATAATTTCATGTCTGTTCTGAATTCTGTCAAAGATTATTCCAGACAAAATCTGTAAAAGACTTGATGTCAGAATGGGTTAAAAGCATAAGAGGAATATTAAAGTCCCGTATTAGACACATCATATAAGATTGATCACTGTTCGTTATCTTCACCTTGCATCAAAACAAAAGTACGTAACATCTCTCCTTCTGTGTTTAGTATACCAGTAATCAAAGAATTAGATAGATTATGTGAGAGATATGTTTTGGTTCCAGTTGACAAACCTTGTAACAACATTGTCTATGCTTGTAAGACTCATTATTACAACTATATTTTAAACGAACACTATATTAATTCCACCTTTGGTAATCGTACTTATACCACAACTGCCATTTCAAAAGATCAAATTATTCAAAATCAAGTTTCAGTTTTATTCACATTTATTTCTACTTTTTAAAAAAAAAAATATTTATTTGAAAGCATTCAATGTTAGTCCGGATAAAATATCAAGATACTCCCGCATAATTCTCATCAATGGTGCCAATTGGATTGAATGCATTTTATTCTTGTTATTTATGTAAGGCATATATACAATTTTGCCAAGTTTGCCAATAGAACCTATCATTGGGTCAAATGCAGTCTGACTTCTATCATACCGATTGATTTGACCGTGGATAACTCCGTTTACGTGATCAAGTTATAGGGCTCACGGCGGGTGTGACCGGTAGACAGGGGATGCTATATAGTTATATTAACAGATAACTAAAGGTGATATATACATTGCAGACAGTCTTAAAGGATAATACACCATGAAAGGTGAAGATAACGAACAGTGATCAATCTTATAACTCCTATAAGCAATACAAAATAGAGAGTTGGGCAAACATGGACACCTCTATATACCAGAGGTGGGATCAGGTGCCTAGGATGAGTAAGCATCCCCTGTCGACCGGTCACACCCGTCATGAGCCCTATATCTTGATCAGGTAACCGAAGTTATACGTAGTCAAAATCAGTGTGCCAAGAACGGCCTAACAATCAGCATGAAACAGGTTAGACAGCATTTGATCCAATGGAATAAATCATATTCATGGATATTTATGTATGAATAAAATTTGATAAAAGTTAACCATTTCCCCCAATATTTCATTAGCTTTATTTATCTTTTTATTGTTTGAGTTTAAAATTTCTGTAATAACATTTAAATATTGATGCTGTTTTTCTAAGTTTAAGAAATAAGAAGTACTTTTTTCCGTTTTCTATCCATTTAGCTTTTTGCCTTATTTGTTCGCCTTTAGATTCTCCATCAAAGATACAATCTAATTCTGATACTAGAGTTTTAAGCTTTCTGTAATGTAAGTCTTTAGTTCATCCAGTTTCTGATATTTTTCAGTTTCTTGCTCAATTACTTTTATCCTTTTTTATCCGATCTCTGTTTAAATATTGAAATATTTATCGAAAATGCTTTGATTGAACATTTTATTTGTTCTCATTTATCAATGTGGGTTTAATGAATCGTCAATATTGTTAATGACGTGTTTAATTCCCTTTTTATATTTCTCATCTTGTAAGTGTGATACCTTTAATTTCCAGTACCCAGGGTCTCTTTTATCGTTTGAAATTATTAAATAATTTTTAAAAAAATCTAGCTGGTGTGTCCAGGGGTCCGTGTTTGCCCAACTATCTATTTTGTATTGCTTATAGGAGTTATGAGATTGATCACTGTTCGTTATATTCACCTTGCATGATCAGACATAAGAGATCCTTTGGAATGAGTGCCAGGAATTTTTCTTATCATTCTGCTAAATGTGGGGCAAAAGTTATCATTAATGAAAACATAATATATCGGACTTTTTGGATTATTATCCGGGATCATTTCTTTTCCAGAAATCTATTTACTATGTTATTTAGCAAATTTATTTTGCCATGTTTATCGTCTGGCAGTTGAAATCATCACATAAAATTATGTTGTCGTTTAAAAACTTTTTTGAAAACAATCCTTTCTAAATTCTTTTAAAAATCACATCTTTTACAGCTCTATTTTGTATTGCTTGTAGGAGTTATGAGATTGATCACTGTTCGTTATCTTCACCTCGTATTGGGAGCGTATATATTAAAAAAAGAAAATATTCTACCACTTATATCAACATTTAATAGCATTTTTCTACCATCTAAAGACCTTTTGACATTTAAAACTTCAATATCAATATTTTCTCTAAATAAAATTGACACACATTTACTAAATACTGAATTGCTGTAGTTATGGAATGACTTTTTCTTTCCAACCAAGATTATATTTACTTTCATACTTTTTAACAAAGTGTGTTTCTTGTGATAGTGCAATATCTATTTTCGTTTCTAACAGTAATGAATATAATTGTTTCCTTTTAACATCAGTATTTAGATCTCTGATATTTACTGATATGAAATTTATCTTTTCCAAGGTGTATAGTGTCAGTCATAATGAAATTATGATATACATACATTTAAGTACGTTAAACAACAATTGGTAGTACTAATATATCTAAACATCATTACCGCAATTTCAAACTCCAGTCCTAATGCAGTCCGTTTAAGTTTGTATCTATTATACGTGTACCAGTCATCAGTACGGAGTGTATATCCGTTCATGGAGTCACCAGGGTCAGAGTCACTTTCCGATGAAACATCACAGCCTCATGTTAATTCGACTTACGTTTGAGTGCGCAAAGACTGAAACATTTCGGCCATATTTTTCTGAGATGAAAGGTGAAGATAACGAACAGTGATCAATCTCATAACTATTATAAGCAATACAAAATAGAGAGTTGGGCAAACACGGACCCCCGCACACACCAGAGGTGCGATCAGGTGCTTAGGGGGAGTGAGTATCCCCTGTTCACGAGTCACGCCCGCCGTGAACTTTTTCTGCTGCCTAGAACGTGGCTTGCAGTGACTCCATTGGTCGCTCTTTTTGCGTTTTCTTACTTTTTGCCCTTTTACCAATGATCTGTCCTAAGATATTTAGACACACTTGATATAAATGTGAATGGGTGAATTATTGTGTGTTACCGTACCTATATTGGATTCCTAAACTTCATGAAATCCCTTACAAAGATAGTTACATTGCTGGCTCGAGTAAATGTTCTACCAAACCCATATCTTTGATTCTCATGAAAATATTAACAGCTGTGAAGGGAAAACTACAAGCGTACTGTACCACAACATATGCCTGAAATGGCAAAACCAAAGATGTATTTTTTTCATTTTTTTTTTAGAACTTGTAGTAAATTTTAAATCGCAATTTTTTCCCAAATCAGCAATATAAAAAAAATAAGACTTTTCAACACTTTACATGACAATTCCTCAAAATAAACTAAAGACTAGACTTTTTGACATCATAGACAGTTGTTTCTTCAACCAAAATTGAAAAAGGAAATACATGTATTCGTATCTAGTAATCAGTCATCCAAAAAAAAAACCTTTTTAAATGTTACTCTGATTCCATACAGACATATTTTGAAGTTGAAATCAAAGATATACTGGAGTTCCTCATTGACAATATCTTCGTAGTCTTTGGTGATCAGGTTTTCGAACAGTCAGTTGGAATGTCCATGGGTACGAATTGTTCTCCTTTATTAGCTGACCTGTTTTATATTCTTATGAAGCAGAGTTTATTCAAAACCTATTATACATGAGAAGAAAGAATCTCTTGCTGAGGTCTTCAACTCGACATTTAGATATATCGACGTTTTATCTATTAACAATAATGATTTTCATTCATATGTCGATTCGATATATCTCTGTGAACTTGAAATAAAAGACATCATAGAGTGTTCAACACCTCTTTCGTAGTTAGATACTTTATCAAAAATGGATATTAACGGCAAACTAACAACTCAACTCTATGACAAACAGGAATATTTCAGCTTCTCCATCGTCAACTTCCCATATTTATGTAGGAATTTTCCATTATCATCTGCACATGGAGTTCATATCTCTTAATTGATTTAATACACAAGAGTTTATTCTGTGTATGATCAGATTTTAAATCGAGGCAGGCTACTGACAAATAAGTTCATGTTTTAACAGTCTTGTCTAACGTCAGCATTTTACAACTCCTATGCTCGGTATCATGATCTAGTTTGGCAATACAACCTATCATCTTTTTTACGTATTTATTTAAGTTTATTACTGTCTTAAAGGTATTATGAAACTAAATACTGCAAAATAATTTTTACATAGTTTCCGTGAATAACACTACCGAAGTTTGATAGTTCGTGACACAGGCAATTATATCGCTTGGGGGTCGAATTTACTATATAAAGAGTAAAGGTATAGAACTCTAAATATAGGGTACCCAAGTTAGCTGATGTAAAAACAATAAATTAATTGATATAAAATTCTACTTTGTATTTTAACTTATTTACAAAAAATGTAGACATAATCAATCTACATTACTACCAAAGTTCATCCCGAAATTCCGTATACTTCCCAAGATATGCAGAAATGAACTCGGGGAAAATGCCTATTATTTTTGGTTGACTTTTAGCTGGGCCCTGACACTATACGACTACACAGAGTGTGTGAGCATTGCAACAAGCTATTAACGGCAAACTGACAACTCAACTGTATGACAAACGGGATGATTTCAGCTTCTCCATCGTCAACTTCCCATATTTATGTAGAAATATTCCAGTATCACCTGCATATGGTGTTTATATATCTCAACTGATTCGATATGTAAGAGCTTGTTCTGCGTATAGTCAGTTTTTAAATCGAGGTAAGCTACTGATTAACAAGTTGATAGTACAGGGATTTCAACAGTCTCGATTGAAGTCAGCATTTCGCAAATTCTATGGTCGTTATAATGATCTAGTTCGTCAGAACAACCTCGCATTGGGTCAAATGCTGTCTGACGTGTTTCATATCGATTGTTAAGCCGTTCTTGGCACACTGATTTTGACTGCGGATAACTCCGTTTACCTGATCAGGATATAGGGCTCACGGCGGGTGTGACCGGTCAACAGGGGATGCTTACTCCTCCTAGACACCTGATCCCACCTCTGGTGTGTCCAGGGGTCCGTGTTTGCCCAACTATCTATTTTGTATTTCTTATAGGAGTTATGAGATTGATCACTGTTCGTTATCTTCACCTTGCATCAAATAGAATGTGCAGCATAAAATATCATTTCTAAAATGAATTTCTTACCCCCAATTCATAAAATGAAGTCCGTAATAGCTTCAAGTGACTGAAATTTTTTTAACCGATTGTACTTTCACAATCCCAACCATTAACGGTAGTTACGACTAATTACCGAAAAGAGATGGAAGGACCCATAACGATTTCGAGACTCAAATACTAATATTTATCAATATTGATTCATTATAGTACATAAATTATGCTATTAACAAGTCTTTTTAAATATACAAATGTCTTATTATGTCTATTTTTATCTAAATCACATTATCACAGGTGTTCGACAATTGATAATAATGATGTCAATGTGGGTAGTTAGTGGCACCGATGAAAATGCCTGATATTAAAATGAAAGTACAGACGGTTTAAAATTTTCAGTCACTTGGAGCTATCACGGACTTCACTTTATGAATTGGGGTAAAAAATTCATTTTAGAAATGATATTTTATGCTGCACATTCTATTTGATAGCTTGTTGCAATGCTCAAACACTCTGTGTAGTCGTATAGTGTCAGGGCCCAGCTAAAAGTCAACCAAAAAATAATAGGCATTTTTCCGAGTTCATTTCTGCATATCTTGGGAAGTGTACGGAATTTCGGGATGAACTTTGGTAGTAATGTAGATTTATATGCATGAATAAATTAAAATACAAAGTAGAATTTTATATCAATTAATTTATTGTTTTTACATCGACTAACTTGGGTACCCTATATTTAGAGTTCTATACCTTTACTCTTTATATAGTAAATTCGACTCCAAGCGATGCAATTGCCTGTGGTTCGTGACCTTGCATCTTAGGCGTACAATGTATTGTTTCTATATTTACCTATATTGTTGCATAGATTCATCAGATCCAACGTCAGAACTGTTAAAGATTAATATAATTTAAAGTCAGCATTTCGCAAATTATACGGTCGTTATAATGATCTAGTTTGGCAATACAACTTATCATTGGGTCAAATGTTATATGATGTGTTTCACTGATTTTGACTGCGGATCACTCCGTGTACCTGATTAAGACGTAGGACTGACGACGAGTATGACTGGTTGACATGGGATGCTGAACCTGATCCCACCTCTGGTGTGTCCAGGGGTCCGTGTTTGCCCAACTATCTATTTTGTATTGCTTATAGGAGTTTTGAGATTGATCACTGTTCGTTATCTTCACCTTGTATGCTTACTCCTCTTGGACACCTGGTGTGTGACCCAGGGGTCGTGTTTGTCCAGCTCTTTATTGTGTATTCTTTATAGGAGTTATCAGATTGATCACTGTTATTTATCGTTCACTAAATGATGGTGTATGGACAGAACAAAGATGGTTGTGATGGTTGGAATTATTTGTATTTAATCTATCAATAAAGATGAATCAATAGGTAGTCTAACCGTAATGATTTTGATAACACGCCTCAATTAAAAGAATATTTTCACTATAAGATAATGACTTCCTTTACTTAATATGCTAAAAGGGTGGGGTTTTCCTTTTAAAAGGGCTGTTCTCTGTAAATAATTTAGAAATTTATTTGTGTTGTGGATTACACATTGCGAAATGACCAAACAGTGTTATCTATCACTGTCGTACACAAACATGGTTTCTTAAGCACGTGAAACAAGGCAGACGGTTTCAATACGAAAATGTATAAATCCATAGGCAAACACTTCGAAAATTTTACGTTAGAAGCAGTTCATGACAGAATCTTATTTAAATAAAAGTCTAGTCAAAAGCAACTTTGCCTTTCCAAATAACTTATGATATACAAAAGACATGGCACTTAAATGGCAAATGGGTTCATTCTTACTTTGAGATTCATATCTGATATAAATAAATGAATTAACACTAGATACATAAAATGCCACTGCTTTGTTAGAAACGTCATATTATATGGATAGATATTGACATGTGCAGTAAATAGAATCCTATCCGTTGCCTAGCAAATGTTTAATTGCACAATCGCTTTACTGGACAAGACTATAAAGCCAAAGAGAGAATGGATATGACAGGCATGACTTCATTTTACCAGCGTAATTAAAATCTACTATCCATAAAACAATCTTCTTTGGATTCAGATTTTAGGGGATAAAATATTGCAATAAACAGTTGCAGGATTTTCACTCTGTATCGGATTAGAGATTTATATCGTCCCTCAATACAATATGAAGTGGATACATTATCTTAGCCTGTGTGTAATATTCTCAGATTCGGCATTTTCGGCTAATATCACAGAAGTGGAGACCTTGTACACTAACTTACTATCTGGCTACAACAAATACGTGCGGCCACTGACATCGACAAGCGTTCCTGTGTATGTGAATGCTACGTTTTCTCTCGTCGGAATTCAGGAATTTGACGAAGTTAATGGCAAGTTTTCTGTGATCGGTTTCTTCACCATTACATGGTCAGATTCACGTCTAGCGTGGACGCCATTACTTTATAGCAATCTTAGCACCATTGAACTTCCTGAATCGCATGTCTGGATTCCGAATCTAACGCTTGTCAACTCTTATGACCGTATTGAAGGTCTCGGGAGAGGCATAGTTCCTGTCACAGTCACGTCTACTGGAATGGCATATTGGTCTCCTGGTGACGTCATATCAAGCGCATGCGACGTAGATGTCACATATTATCCATTTGATACCCAGTCTTGCAGCATGCTGTTAACGTGTTGGGGGTTTACTCCGTCTGCCATCGTGACACAAGCACAGGGCACCGAGATCAACATGGACTACTTTTCAGAACATGGAACGTGGGAATTACTATATAAAAAACTGAACACATTCTTAACTTCCACCAACTCCTTCATTAGTATTGACATAAAAATGAAAAGGCGCCCAGCGTTTGCCGTCATTAACATTGTCCTTCCGATGGTTTTCATGGTGGTTTTGAATTTGCTAGTATTTGTTTTACCTGTGGAGAGCGGTGAGCGCGTGTCCTACTCCATCACCGTGCTTCTTGCGATCGCCGTGTTTTTAACACTTGTGGGTGACAACCTTCCAAAAACATCAAAACCGACCGCTATGTTGTCGTACTTCCTTCTTGCAGATTTGGTACTGAGCTCTCTGATTTGTGTCTTTGTTATTCTTGGGTTGACTATCTATTACAAGGACGACTCTGAAAAACCCGTTCCGAACATAATCGCAAGAATCGTGAAATTCTGTTGTCATTCACAAAAATGGACAGGTCGAATTAAAAATCAAACTATTGTAGAACCTTACAAAGACAATTCAGCAGACAAGAAGTTCTCATTGCCTGATGATGATGAAGAAGAAGATGGGGACGAGATAAAGGTGACATGGAAAATGGTTTCTAACTGCTTTGATCGGATAGTTTTCGTCATTTGTCTGCTGGTCATAGTCATATTGACAATTTTGTACTTTTCCATGACGATGTAGTGATACATAACTTTCTTATATTATCACTAGTGTTAAACTTACACTAAGGCAGATCAATACACCGAAGTCGTCTTTAATGGCTCGTTAAACACATTGAACTGGTATGAAGTTTGATTTCACCATCGATTGATTGTATCTTGTGTAACGTTTCTCTCCAACATTTTTCACTCATATGGTGACGTTTCACCATCGAAGTGTGGTACAAGTTCAATTATTTTACATAAAGTTTTGGTGAGTTTTTTTCCCGGAATGATGAAAAGGTGTTTTATTTGCAAAACTTTTAAGAGTCCAAATTCCGCTGTAATTTGATGCATAATAGATGATGCTTACTCCTCCTAGGCACCTGATCCCACCTCTAGTATATCTAGAGGTCCTTGTTTCCCCAACTCTCTATTTTGTATTGCTTGTGGGAGTTATGAAATTGATCACTGTTCGTTATCCTCACCTTTCATGAATATCTAATAAAACATGCCTAAAACACTCTAATAGTTAAAACGTTCTCATTTTTTACTGTAAAATTGTTTGTGAAAATCATAATCGTAAATCTTATTCATCATTTTCCCCTTTGAATCTACGGCTTAAATCTTCACAATTAGGCAAAAGATATATCGGAAAAATATATCTTAAAAGAAATTGATAGAAAATGGTCAAACTTAAGAAATACTGCAATATTTCAAATTTGAACAAAAACCGATCGGAATAATAAAGGAGTTAAAGAGAACATTGTAATCAGGAAACTACATCCACTTGATATAAAATGGTTTACAAATTAAATGAATTGATAAAGAAAGTTAATTTCTTGATAAAAAGTACATAAAACGTAGCAATAATATGATTATTTTAGTCATTTCTATCAATTTTGATCGGGATCGGTACTTTTTTCTCTGGTTTGGTTGAAATCTGAAAAATAGCGATATTCCAGAAATTTGGGCATTTCATTTCAATTTCTTTTTTAGACATATATGTCTGATATATCTTTTTTTCCAAATGACATGCTTCTTGAATATTTTATTCGTAGATTTAAAAAAAACTACATGCAGTTACAAAAAAATCGTTATAATTTTCATAGATATTTTAATATTAAACATTAGGACATTAACATGAGTACATGAATCTTCTACCGGGTTTGATTTGATATCTATGTATATTATATATGGTATCTATATAGTACATCAAATCAATGCGAATTGTACTATCTGTAATACCTGTCGATCTTACACAAAAGCACAAAGACAATTTGTCGGAATTGTGCACTGTTTAGTGCCTATTTATATTCGTTTTGTGAAAAAGTCTGCTAAACTACAAGTGTTCTTTAGATCATCATACCTACTTAAACATCTGTGTTTTAATTTTAAGTTTTCGTTACGTCTAAATACTTTCTTTTGTAGTGACGTGAAAACACAGGATTAAAAATATGTTTCCTTACTCTTGTTGCGATACAAGATATTATGCTACAATGAACGTTGAACAAGTCTTGCTTAATTTCTGACTTTTTGTTTGCTGAAAGTTTATTTTTTGAACTTCAGATATCTTACTCCACCGACTATAAAAAAGACTTAAATGGAAAAGTGATGTTAAGTAAATACTCTAATCCCCTGCAAAACAACTTGCCTCTTACAGGATATATTAAAGGATTAGCTAGTTAGACTGGACAGGATTAATGTGTTACTCCATCTTTTTTTATGAATTTCCCACCATGTTAACTCCGTAGTAATATTTGATGGCATTTAACCATTATATTCCTGTCATTTAGAACTCAACCAGAAATAATGGTTCAATGCATTGAATAAGTCTTCAAATGTTACTTCAAGGATGTAAACATAAAAATGTAACAAAGGCTTTTAATTTGTCATGTTGATGTCTATAATGAATTCTGGTGTTTTTAGAAGAGAAATTCACACGTAAATTACATGTTAAATAGTGGGTAAATAACATTCCCCAGTTTTTTTCTGCAAGTGATCCACAACGCAGATCTCAAGAGCTTCTCCATTTCTGAAACCCATGTCTCTCCGTTCTACATAATGAGCATTTGGAGAAGGAGCAGGTACTATAAAAAATTAACGTTTAAGTTTAGTACGAGCGGAGCTCAAACTCCTGACTTGCTTGTTATGAAGCGAACGCTCGTGTAGCCCTTGAAGAGGTTCCTATTTACATTCGTCTGGATTGTCTTTCTTTGTCTTCAATGGTCAACCTATATGCCGCCACAGTGTGGGGTACAGGAATGTGTACAAGCTCTCTGTAATATATGGTTTCATGTCCAATGCCATTCTTTACCAGCCACTCCTGCACTACGAAAAAATAAATGTTGAGGAATTCCCTCTTAGTGAATCCGAATTAATGTAGAATGTGAGATTATCTGGAGAGATCCACAAGAAGGTCATGGATTACCAACACCTCTTTCAACATTTCACGAGGGCTGCATTTCCTCTTATATGGGGCAGTCGGTCGGGAGCACCGACGGCTGCTCGAGGCAACAGCGGTCGACACGTCGACCGAGGCTGAAACAAGACAGGGACGCTGTTTAGCCATTGCATAGTTTGACCATTCAATACTTATCAATTGAATAGTCAACTATTCAATACTACACTGTTGAAAAGTAAACGGTCTACTGTTGAATTATTCAATTATCGGTTTAACGTAGTTCCACCCTCCTGTGACGTCATAAGATTTCGCAAAGTCAATGTTTTAAAAAGATTTATGCACGACAGGAACATAAATTTTGTTGGAGTCTTTTCAAAAGTTATTGTAAAAAAAATCCTATTTACCATCAAATATTTAAGTTATATATGAATAATCAATTACATGTTTCAAAATATTGAATCCAAGGGCAATAACTCTTATTTTCATCAGAATTTTTATCAAGTCAATTCCTTCATTTTTTACAAACATTTTGTATAAGTTTTAAAGAAACAGTTTAATATCATTACATCGTTTAAACCATTTTTTATGAAATTTGATAATACTGTTTAAGGAAAATTGCAATTTTCTGACGTTGATAACAGGTAAATGTGTGCTAATTGATAACAAATTTCATTAATACTGCAACATACTTAATTTATCATTTTCAGTTGTTACTAAGATATATCATTTGAAGAATCAACAAACAAATCAATTCCTATTAAACAAAACCATGCTTTTCAATTTATTAATTACCATAGATCCACTGAAGGGCGAAGATATTATTGAATATTAAGTTCAATGACACTGTTTTTACTATTGCTAATTTATATGTTCCAAACAAAGCACTAGATAGAATTTTTTTTTTTTTTTTTTTTTTTTTTTACAAATTCTAAATATTGGATTAAAAAACCATCTAATACCGAAAATCTACTCATTTTTGGAGATTTTAATTGTAACTTTGATGAAAATCAAGATTTTGATACTAGTAAACATCAATTAGTTATACTACTTAGACAGCTTGAATTAAGTGATATTTAATAAAACTAAAATGAACGAAAATAAATCAGGTTTTACATGCTCCAATGCACAAAATTTACTACGCCTTTATATCAGAAAACTTTAGCTATTCTATTGATTCTTTAACATTACGAAATTGCCCCCAAGTAAATAATAATAGATGAAGTGATCACCTCGGACTTAGATTAGATCTAATTATAAATCCAATTAAGAGAGGATCCGGATATTGGAAAATGAATACTTCCATTTTATTAAATAAAGATTACTGTACAAACATTAAACAAATGTTAATGGAAAAAGAATTAGAAATTAATGCTATCGAATGTCCACACGAACGTTGGGAAAACGTTAAGTATTCAATTAAGCAGGTTTCTGTAGAATTTTCAATAAAGACAAGTAAAAGTTTGAAACAAGAGGCTAAGAAAATCGAGGAAAAAATAAAAATAATTGAAAGTAGTCCACCGGATGAAATAAATTATACAGAAAAAATAAATCTAGAAAAGGAATTAAATGATATTTATGAAAATAAATCAAAAGGAGCCTATATAAGATCAAAGGCTAACTGGATAAAGTATGGAGAAAATTGTAGAGGGTAATAACACATCATATACTAATAACGAAATCTTGGGTCAGCTATGTGATTTTTATGAAAATCTTTATTCTTCAGAAAGGTCAAACATAGATCAAATCAAGAATTACATCGCAGAAACGAATGTTGAAAATAAACTAAACGATGTGGAAAAATATATGCGAGAGTCTCCCAAATTTATCTGAATGCGAAGACGCAATTAAAAAGATGAAAAACAACAAATATCCAGGTACAGATGGTATACCAGTTGAATTTTACAAAATTTTCTGGAATGATATAAAGCATTACTTCTTCAGTTCTTTGATAAAATCTTCTGAAAGTAAAGAGCTCCCAAAATCGCAGAGGCTGTCAATAATAAGTCTTATTTATAAAAAAGGTTAAACGTCAAATGTTAGAAATTATAAACCAATTAGTCTAACAAATTGCGATTATAAAATTCTTGCATTTTTTTTACTAAATGTTTACAAACAGTCGTATCAAAACTTATGAATATAGACCAAGCAGCATATATTACAGGCAGATATATTGGAAATAATGCTCGATTAATTCAAGATATTTTTGACTTCTGTGAAGATCATAACGAAGATGGCATTTTATTATTGTTAGATTTCGAAAAAGCCATTGATACCGTAGAATGGAGTATTATGATTGAAACTTTAAAGAGCTTTAAATTTTGGAACAAATTTTATCATTTTATCAACTGGATTACAACCTTATACAATAAACCTTTATTTCAAGTAAAAAATAACGGTTACATATCTAAAACTTCTAAAATGACTAGAGGTATTCGTCAAGGATGTCCAATATCAATCACCATTACTGTTCATCATCACAGCAGAGATAGCTACAAGAATTAGATCTTCTGACACAAATACATGGATTTAAAATTGGAATTAACAGAAAGATAAAATTTATACAACATGCAGATGATTCCACGAGTTCCCCAAAGGATGTGCAATCAATAAAACAAGTAATTAACACAGTAAAACAATTCTCTGGAGTCGCACGTCTAAAGTTTAATCTAAAGAAATAAGAATGTATATTGCTAGGTTCTTTAAAATAAGAGGCTCATGGGCCACATTGCTCACCTGAGTCACCTTGGTCCATATCAGAAGATTTTCCATATATATTTGCATGTAAAACCGTAGTCCCTATTATGGCCCCAACCCTACCCGTGGAGGCGATGGTTTTTGCAAACTTGAATCTACACTATGTCAGGAAGCTTTCATGTAAATGTGAACTTCTTTGGCCCAATGGTTCTTGGGAAGATTTTTAAAGATTTTCCCTACATATTTGTATGTAAAACTTTGATTCCCTATTGTGGCCCCAACCTACCCCAGGGGGCATGATTTTAACAAACCTAAATCTGCATTATATCAGGAAGCTTTCATATAAATCTCAGCTTTTCTGGCTCAGTGGTTTTTGAGAAGAAGATTTTTCCTATATATTTATATGTAAAACTTTGATCCCCTATTGTGGGCCCCATCCGATCCCCGGGGCCACGATTTTAACAATTCAAAATCTGCATTATATCAGGAAGCTTTCATATAAATCTCAGCTTTTCTGGCTCAGTGGTTCTTGAGAAGATTTTTAAAGATGTTTCCTATATATTTGTATGTAAAACTTTGAGCCCCTATTGTGGCCCCATCCGATCCCCGGGGGCCATGGTTTTAACAATTTAGAATCTGCATTATATTAGGAAGCTTTCATGTAAATCTCAGCGTTTCTGGCTCAGTGGTTCTTGAGAAGAAGATTTTTCCTATATATTTGTATATAAAACTTTGATCCCCTATCGTGGCCCCATCCACTCCCCGGGAGCCATGATTTTAACAATTTAGAATTTGCACTACCTAATAAAGCCTATCTATAAATTTCATCTTTTCTGGCCCAGTAGTTCTTGAGAAGATTTTTTAATGGCCCTACTCTGTTTTTACATTTTCTTGATTATCTCCCCTTGGAAGTTGGCCTGGCCCTTTATTTTAACAATTTAGAATTCCCTTTACCTAAGGATGTTTTGTGCCAACTTTGGTTGAAATTGGCCCAGTGATTTTTGAGAAGAGGTCAAAAATGTTAAAAGTTTACAGATGGACAGACGGACGGACGCCGGAATACGGGTGATCAGAATAGCTCACTTAAGCTTTTAGCTCAGGTGAGCTAAAAACACATGTGAAAAGATTGAAGATGTGTTTACAGTATTCCAGTTAAAACACGTGGTATATTTATAGGACATAACAAAATATTGTGTCAAGAAAAAATTGGATAGGAAAAAATAATCAAATTATTAGCATACTCGATAACTGGGGGGAAAAGAAATTTAACAATTTTTGGTAAATAAGAAATAATCAATTATCTCATTATTTCTAAATTGCAATACAATGTGTCGATAATTCCCAATCCGCCTGATGCAACTGAGCAGAAAGATATTTAATTTCGTATGTAATAGCAGGGAAAGAATAAAAAGAAATACACTTAAAGAAAGGAATTGAAAGGTGAAATTAATATTATTGATGTTGAATCCAAGTTCTCATTAAAAGCGTCTTGGATTGCACGTCTGCTAAGTACTAAATCCAGCCTCTTAACATTTCTTGAACATAATTTTCAAAAAGAAAATTTATCGCTGAGATGTAAAAGAATATAAAGATATGACATTTCTGCCGTTGTTCTATAAAGAAGTAATTTGCGCTTTTAACAATACCAAAATGATTAAAGATATCTCTATGACTACTTCGGACGAATTCTTATCTTTACCAATTTGGAAAAATAACCAATTTCAGTTCAAAATCCAATTTATTTTTCCAATTGGGTCAAGTCAGGAGTTCTATACATCAAAGATTTATAGGATAAGAATGGTATATTTAGAGATTTAAAATATTTTCAAGATTTAATCTCTCATAGAAACACTATTATCTGTGAATACTATATTTTAAAAACAATGTTCAACCGCTTTACCCGTATATTTGACTGCAAAAAAAGCTCCCTATATTAATATTAAAGACAACATGCATGATTATTTAAAGGAAATAATTTTGTCAACATATTGAATATCAAAACATCTTTCTTCAATAACATATTAGTTGATAACAAGCTCATTAAGCCAATCATTAATCACAGAAAACTTTTGGACGGAAAAGTTTGACATTCCGAAATCTTTATGGAAGACAATTTATCTTTAAAAGTCGCAAAAATTTCAGATAAACAAATATCAGAGTTTAACTATAAATTGTCAACCCTATATTTAGATCGGTAAGACGTACAAAAATTCGCTCCTAAAAATATCCTCTGAATTCAACAGTTTTGCAGCTAATGTGTTTGATTTAGTTTATTTAGACATTTATTTTAATGTTTTATTGCTAGCGGTGTACGGATGGCTTGATTTTATTCAGATTGGAACGGATTGGGAAATTCGTTACACCAACGTGCCATCCCTCGCTGCACATTTAATTTGTTCCCAACTACAATATCATTATATCTATACCGATAACTTGTATTTCTTATTTTATTATTATTATTATTATTATTAATTTCTATATTGTTACTGGTAACCATGCCTAAGACAAAACCCAAGAGACCCAGCCGGATAGCTAGAACTCTGCCCAAGCCGGAACCTCATGTCACACGCGGTCACCGCCGGCGGCAAGATCAATCCGCGGTGACCACCTCTGAGCCACACAGGCAGTCTCCTCCACTGACTTCAGCATCGGGCAACAACACCCGACGTCGCGGACAGCAGGACCAACGCACGGAGTCCACGGCAGCAAGTCGAGGCTCCCAGGCATCCTCACAGGCCCCACAGTTGGACAACTCGGCAATCACAGAACAGAATCCGGGTATGGCTTATTTTGTTCCCCCGGTTGTACACCCTCCACAATTAGCTAGTCAATTTCCCACAATTGATACTGGGGTAAGTGCCTGCTCATCTAGCTTACCTAGGTCTATAGCACCTGACGTTAGCAATATGCAAAATGCCCATCTTCCCTCCCCCCCCCCTTGCAAGATTCTATTGATTTTCCCATTGGGTACCATGTAGACCATTCTACTAAGCAAAAAATTATCGCGGGGGAATTTGTCAACTTAGCGGTGCTGCTCGTTAGGAATCCAGTCAATACCCAGTCAGCTGCCACTCTAACCATTGACTCGCAGGGCAATCTTGTTACGCAGCCAAAGTACTCCAACAAAATTGTTTCAGTCGAGAGATGGTCTGATGCTTTCCTTATTTATGCTAGCATCTACACGGCAGCACACCCACATAGAACACAGCAGTTGTTTAAATACTTGCACGATATTCGCCTAGGTTCTATGAAATCCATGGGGTGGGCTACCTACGACGAGCAGTTTCGTCTAAGAATGGCGCACAACCCTTCTCGAGACTGGGGAACAGTAGATAGTGAACTGTTGCTACTCTATATGACCCCCACACCAGATAGGCCAGGCACTAATCCCCTTCACAAGTGCTTCGATTATAATTATAAGGGTGCATGTGACAAAGTGCAATGTGGGTATGCCCACCGCTGCCTGAAATGCAATGGCAAACACCCATCGCTGTCGTGCACCAACCCCAACATAACCTCTAGTCAATCCAATGCTAGTTTCAATCATGCTTTTCGGGCACCAACAGCAAGCACTAACAAGTCGTTTCGCCACAAATCAGGCCCAGCGCAACAGTCATGGAATCGAAACCCCGCACAACACAAGCACATGGGACCTAGGCCTTTCCCCAGTAATTATTAACTCTTTACTGAAATATTTGGATAGTTACCCAGACCTAGTTACGGCTGAATATTTGTTAGATGGTTTTTGTCATGGATTTAGGCTTCAATACTCTGGGCCCCGGATTTCAGTTTTTTCAAAAAATTTATCGTCAGCCTTGGATCATGAGCAAGTGTTTCAGGAAAATTTTTTTAGTGAGGTTGCAGCTGGTCGTATGGGAGGTCCCTATCCTAGGCCACCTATGCATAATTTACATGTATCCCCAATTGGGGTTGTTCCCAAGTCAGATGGGGGTTGGAGAATGATTATGCATTTATCTTACCCCCCGTCCTTTAGTATCAATCACAACATAGATCCGGCTTTCACCTCTGTCTCGTATACCAAATTTGACACAGTAGTTGAGACCATAAGTACATTAGGTAAGGGAGCTCTCCTAGCAAAGGCTGACATAAAAAATGCATTCCGTTTATTGCCCATATACCCTGGTGATTTTGAGCTCTTGGGTCTATATATTAAGGGTGCATATTTCATTGATAAATGCCTCCCCTTTGGTTGCTCAATATCATGTAAAATATTTGACACTTTTTCCTCTTTTTTGGAATGGGTCGTTAAATTCAAAACGCATCTCAACACAGTACATCATTACTTGGATGATTTCATATTTGCCGGTCGACACAATTCAAACCACTGCCTCACCTTGTTGCATAGTTTTCAAGATATTTGCGCCGAGTTAGGTGTACCCCTGAACCCAGACAAAACCATTGAGCCTACCACGCACCTCACTTTCCTGGGGTTAGATATAGATACGGTTAAGATGCAAATTCTGATACCAGTACACAAAATTGTTGAACTCCAACAACTATTACAAAGTGGGATTTCTCGCAAAAAAATCCGTTTTGCAGAATTGGAGACGTTAGTTGGTAAGCTCAATTTCTTCAGCCGAGCTATACCTGGAAGTCGGGCTTTTATAAGACGGTTTTACAATGCATTATCAGGGACATATAGGCATTACCATCATATCAGGATCACTGAGCCCCTACGTCAGCACCTGTATATTTGGTTGGAATTTTTAAATAATTTTAATGGCATTGTGTATTTTCCTGAAAGTGAATGGGCGACTCCAGACACCTTGCGACTTTTCACAGATAGTGCCGGTTCTGTCAACCTGGGTTGTGGGTGTTACTTTCAAGGTCAGTGGGCTCATTTATCGTGGCCAACCAGTTGGTTAAACACCCCAATTTTGAGGGACATAACTTTTCTGGAATTAGTGCCTATCGTCCTAGCCTTTACAATATGGGGCCTCAGTTTGCAAAACAAAAAAGTTATTCTTCACGTGGACAACCTTGCCCTGGTACACATTCTAAACAAAGAGTCTGCTAAGTCACAGAGGGTAATGCATTTTATTAGACCATTAGTACTTATGGCACTCAAACACAATATTCAGTTCAAAGCCGAACATATACCAGGCAAAGTTAATGTAATTGCTGACGCAATATCTCGTAAACAGTGGGACATCATGAGGTTGGCTGCGCCACAAGCAGACGAACACCCCCGGCCAATCCCAGTCCAATTCCTGAAGAGGCTCTCAGAAGTCAGATCCATCAGTTGTTAGATTCTTCGGTAGCAACCAACACTAAATCATCACATCGTGTAGGCATCAAGGCCTTTAAGGCATTTCGTAGGATACATAATCTCCAACAGATTTGGCCTCCACCGGACTCGCACATCACACAGTTCATCGCATACTTGTCAATAATGGGCTACAAACACTCCACAGCGCAATCGTACATTGTGGCAATTAGTTTTTATACCAAAGTCTCGCACAATATTGACCCTACTGGTCAGTTTATCATCAGAAAACTTTTGCAGGGCATGCAAAGAACTAGCACGCATAGTAAAGACTCGCGACTGCCCATTACATTGGAGCTTTTGAACCGTATCGTTTCAATTTTACACTCAGCATGTCACAACCTTTATGAAACCAAATTATTTTCCGCGGCCTTTACATTGACATTTCATGCCTTCTTGCGCATAGGTGAAATTGCACTATCTAAAGGCAACAATCATCAATCTATACTACAGTTCGATGTACGTTATTTTGCTTCAGTCCAAAATTCAACTCACTATTAAGCGTTCAAAGACCGACCAGTTAGGTGTAGGTACAATTCTCAGTATTACAGCATCCCATGCCACAGCATGCCCATTTGCCTCTATGCAGGCTTATATACAATCCCATCCTGCGAAAAAGGGCCCCTTGTTTGTTCATTTTGGGGGACAGCCTCTAACTCGTTATCAGTTTTGTGCAACATTAAACAGGTGTTTGACTATCCTTGGGATTGACACCACAAATTATAACTCCCATTCATTTAGAATAGGAGCAGCTACTACCCTGGCTATGCAAGGGGCACACAGTAATGTTATTCAAGCAGCAGGGCGAAGGCGCTCCAACGTGTTCCATTCTTATATTCGTTGAATATACTTGTATTGTCATTGTTTGGCTTTAATTCATTTATATGCCAGTATTTGCTGCCCCAAGCTAATTCACACCAAGAATTTTAGATGTAACAAGTGGTTGGATTGTGGGATCTTCAATTATAAAGAGAGTGGCCAGTTTTGCAGCTACTAGACTTGGGGGGCTCAACCTCAACTTGGACAATATCTCCATTTGGTGGCAGGGCTATAGCGGCATGAAGCTGCAGGACCTTGCTCCCAAACTAACGACCTTATTACGGTACGAAAATCCACCCGCCTTCTTAATTATTCATTGTGGAGCCAACAATGTGGGACAGACTACAACGGAGCGCCTGTTGCAAATTCTAATTTCTACTTTGTTACAAATTCGTGCCATGTTTCCTACCACCTCTATCGTCTGGTCCTCGTCATTGCCAAGGTTCTCCTGGCGTTTTTCAAATAATACCAGGGCAATGAACAGGATCAGAGGTAGAATGGATAGGGAAGCTATCAGGTTTTTGTCAGTTCGGGGTGGCCGTCATATTAAACACCCACAATTCAGCGCCAAACCACCGTCCCTCTTTGACTCTGATGGGGTTCACTTATCTCAGTTTGGCAATGATTTGTTTTTAAATAACTTCCAGGGGGCCCTTCTAAACTTCACTTGTTGCGATACAATAGGCTTTCCAGTCTAACTCTAGGGGAACGTATTCACTGGCCAGCGGTGACCATTGGAGTTGGGGAGCTGCCGCCGTCACCATTGTGGGCACTCCATTGGTGGCGGTTGCAGAGCCATGTTCATGGCCCTTGCAAGTGGCGTGTTTCGTCACACCCCTACTCCAATGGAAGAGTGTCAACCATCTGGAAACAAATTCTGATGTGATATTCGAACTGTCTATTTAGCTTTGAGTATGTTGATTCGTCATCCTGTAAATACGTTTTGCAGTTGACTAAACTACCATGAACCTGGTGAATGGACACCATACATTCCCATATATATACTTGTATGAACATTTGTTGCCTTTGACATTTTGAATGATTATTTGTAAAGTTTGTGCTTTGAATTTGTTTTTCGTGACGATTGTGCTTTTGCGATCACCCATTGCACAATGAGCCTCTTGATGGGCCGTCACATTTTGTGAATTTGTTGATTGCGTGACGTTTGTGCTAATGCGCATTAAGCCTCTTGATGGGCCGTCATATTTGTGATTTGTTGTTTTCGTGACGCTTGTGCCTTTGCGATAACCCATTGCACAATGAGCCTCTTGATGGGCCGTCACTTTTGTGTGAACTTTTGTGCGAGGTGGCCCTATGCATTGGTAGCCTCAATTTCCTTCACCGCGGCCAGTAACGCCATTAACGTAATAAATTCATAATTCATTTAATATGTGTTCTTGTGTCATACATCTTGGATAAATTAGTTGATAACAAGCTCATTAAGCCAATCATTAATCACAGAAAACTTTTGGACGGAAAAGTTTGACATTCCGAAATCTTTATGGAAGACAATTTATCTTTAAAAGTCGCAAAAATTTCAGATAAACAAATATCAGAGTTTAACTATAAATTGTTACATAAACTTTTGAATAATAATTTGAATGTTAGCAAATGGAATCCAAATATACGAAAATATTGTGAAAACTAGTGAAATTGAAAACATAGAACACCTTATATATGCCTGCAGTGCATGTAAAAGATATGGAAATGATTAACAATGTACTAAATCTTTTTATTTCTTTCATTGCACGGAAGATTTATAAATATAAAATGAAATGTAGACTAACTGAAACATCTTGTAACAGTGAAAATTTATATATCTCAGTGAAACGGGCCTTAAATACATATCAATACATTGCAGAAAAATCGTATTCAAATATATGTATTCAAAATATATTTGAGAAAGTTTGTACAACATTTGATACTTCTTGATTTGAATTTTGTGTATGAGAGGCCCGGTGTGGAAGGAGACAACTCCTTCACATTTTGTTTACCTGGAGGCAGTTGGACTCTTGATGTATGTGGTAGTGTGCCTTACAGGTAAACGAAGGTAGCCTTTCATGCGGTAAACAATAGTTTTGTTTTTGTGTATTTATGAATAGGTATGACTTGACAATTCAATCTAACTATTGTAAACTTTATTGCATAAAATTGTATTATATATTGAACTGCAAATTCATTATTTGAATATGTAGAACATTGTTGCTGTAAGGAAATAATGTTGATGAATGATTTATATATTTGTTGATATTGAATTAAATAAAAGATTTTAAAAAAAAAATCAAATATAAGATTGTTGAACCTATAATTTTAGAGGGGTGGAATTACCTTAAAGCTTGTAAATGAGAGAAAATTAAAGAGCACACGTAAAATTACATTTTAAGTAATGCATAAATAACGAGATGGTGCTAAATAATTCAGAAAAAGCATATGTGCCGAAGGTGGGGATGTTTTCCCTGTGAATATATCAGCTCAGTGTGTACTGCAAATCAAGAAAGGCTGTAGTTTGTTTTAATACGTCCCGTCAAGAATTTTTCACTCAAATTGAGACGTCACCAGTTGTAGGTGTAGTACATTTAGAGCTTACGGTGCCGAAGCAGTGAGGGTTCATTAATATGCCAACGCTTACCGCGACATGAGATCTCCGTTTTTAAGGCCATATCCGAAAGACCCGTGACTCTCACTTCTAAATGCCGAGCGTTTAGTGAAGGACCAATCGCTACGCACTGTTTACGTCTTAGGTTTGACGCGGACATGGCATAAGCTTAACTCGAACTCAAGACCTTCCAGTTAGGAAACGAACGCTCTACCATTGAGTTACACAAACGGTATCAAGAAAGATGTTTTTCTGTGTATTGTTTAACGTCCCTTTCGAGAATATTTCACACACATAGAGACGTCACCATTACCGGTGAAGGGCTGCAAAATGTAGGCCTATGCTCGGCGCTAATGGCCTTTGAGCAGGGAGGGATCTTTATCGTGTCACACCTGCTGTGATACGGGGTCTCCGTTGTTGCAGTCTCATCCATGGGTCGCCCCATTTAGTCGCCTTTTACGACAAGCAAGGGTTACGGAGGACCTATTCTAACCCGGATCCCCACGCGACTTTTTCTGTGGAAGTGAAAGTGTAATTAACGTTTACCCTATAGTTTGTTCTTATTTGCGAGCATTAAACCAACAATTGAATAGTCATCAATTAAACAATATTTACCGTTTATTATTTTAACAGGCTGGCCTCTAGAAATCCTCACCACGCATAACCACAAGTTCTTTACAGATCAAATGTTTGCTTTCTTCACATCAAACAATGCATATGAATACATACAAGAAACATGTTGACGCAAGCTTCAAAGAACGGTTGCAAATGATTTGCTTCATTTCACCGAACGTATGAATTATTAATTTTGCATGAGAACAAGTATCAATGATGGTGTTCAATAATTTTAGGTTGTCAGGAATTAAATTGTCAGAAAATTAGATGTCAGGATTTCATTTGTCAGGATTCGGCAGTCGTCAGGATTTCAACTGTCAGAAATTTATTTGTCAGGATTTTATTTGTGTCAGGAATTTATTTGTCAGGATTCTGCACTTGTCAAGTTAAGTTATGGTAATTTATCCAAATACTAAATAGGAAAGACGTATTAAATAGTTTATTTATAATAGTTATAATCTTTCGTTAACAAATTCATTTTGCACCTCAGTTTCCCTCTCTTTGTCCTGACACTGATGTGATTGTGAAAGCTATCTATCGAAACTGGGCTTCTTTCTCTCGTATATAGTCTCAGAAGCTACGAATTAGCCAATCAAATTACGCGAATTTCCCGACAATACATAACAGGGAAAATTAATACTCAATTCGTGCAAACTGCCACTTTGCTAAAAATGATATACAAAGTAATATGAATTGATTCAATAGAAATCATGAAATAATTTATCTGGTTAATTGCTTCAAAAAGATGCTGAATTCACTGCACTACCAATAAGGAAGAAAATATATCTTTGGGCATGAGCAAAATAGTTCCAAATGAGTAAAAATGAATTGGGACTGTTATGAGAACAGTGTAACGTGTAGCGGTCACCCAGCCAAGTGCTGATCACGCTCGTTGTTGCTTAACTTGCGACTCTATCGCATCACTACAAAAGCTAGCTCTTTAGCGAGAGCAGTATAAGTTCCCTGTTATACTGTCCGCTACCCTTTCCCCCACTCAGGGAAGCTTCGTCCCGAAGCTGAGCGTGAGTTCTCTTGAGTGTCTGGCACCAGGTCAGTAAGGGCATCCGCCGTTCCCGACGACAACCACCATCGTCCCCGGACGAATCCACGTCCGTACCCAGACCTCCGAAGAGACTCTACCTTCAGCAGGCCTCCCGCCAAATACCAGAATCCCACCGCTGCCACCAATTTGTAACGTGTAGCGGTCACCCAGCCAAGTGCTGATCACGCTCGCCTTTGCTTAACTTGTGTGATCAAGAGAGGCACTCTACCACATCACTAGAAAAGCTAGCTCTCTAGCGAGGCAGTATAAGTTCCCTCTTATACTGTCCGCTACACCAGCAATGAAAGACTGAATCATAACTAAATCTTAGCATTTGCATGTATCCTAAATTAAACAACATTTAGTATCTATAAGGTAAGTTTGCATAACTTTGAATTAATGCGCAGACTTGACTGTTGATGACGGCATATAATGTCAGCTTCCATGTATTTAACCCTGAGTGTTCCTCAGATAAACATGTATAGGATATTTGGATAAAACTGAGGAAATATCAAGTAGTCTGTGGAACATTTCAGACATATAAGTGTTCATGAACTGATTAATAACCGTTGGTTGTTAACTGTAAGGCGCATATTTCATTCATAGAAAACATGTGGAAAACAAAATACATTTGGATCTTATGTTTATATTAACCAGTAAAAACCCACTCTCTGAATCCACGCAGTCAAAGAAAAACAATAATCCAGCACAATTCAACAATGGCATTGTGACTTTCTCCAATATAAGTAAATGTACAGTTTTCTTTTCAAATTGAAATTTCATCTTCTCTTGTGCAAGTATAATGCATGAAATGTGTATCTAGAGGTCACCCCCTTCCCAAACACGAGAACTAGAAATATATCCATAGGATATGAATGCCCCGCCCGATGTGACATTTGATTGATTGATTGATTGATTGATTGTATCGTGTTTAACGTCTCTCTCGACAATTTTTCACTCAAATGGAGATGTCGTCAAGATCATTTTATTGTATTAATATACAAAAGGATTGGTTACAAGTTCTAGCAACTTACACAACCTCTCCCGTATACAAAATATATTATGCTATACATGTACAAATAAAGATTGTCATACCACAGAAAATATAATATTAGTTATAATGTACAATTATGATGATATACAATGTATGTTTAGGTTCATGTAAGTACATAATCAGGCATAAAATGCAAAACATATTTTAAAATTATGATATATAGGTCCGATTAAAATCTGTTAGAGTTCTTAATAAACTTCTGAACTGCTCTGAAAATATAAAAATTTACATCATTTGAAAAATATTCATTTCCCCATAATAAAAGGTGGGTATCGACAATAGCAATATCATTTAGCTGAAGCAGTTCATTGAAAAAACAAATTCTTGCTTGAGTGTATCTTTTGCATGCAAAAAAGAAATGATGGGCATCTTCAATATGACCACATATACAATTTGGAGAAGCAATGATGTTTTTTCGATAAAGATCATTATTTAAAATGCAAGAATGTCTTAATTTGGTATAAATAATATTAACATATTGCTGGCCATATGAATAGTATAAAGGTGGTTTTGAGGGTGCTATTTTAATGTGTTTTTTAAATTTATCAATTGAAGTTATCTCCTTTATTTCTGTACTCAGCAAGTTCCATTTCCTAACTGTGTCGGGAATAAAGGACTTTTTATATAATTCAAGTCTGCATCTAGGCAGTGTGTAGTCGCTAGAATTACGGGTATCATATGATGATAAATTTCTGCGAGTATTTGGGCAAATTTCTTTCAGATATTGGGGAACTAAATTGTTATGGATTTTAAACATATTTGTTAATTTAGCTAATTGTCTTCTATCAGAAAGGGGTTCCCACCCAGTTTCAAAATAAAGTGAATCTATTGAGGCGAAAATTGGAAGACCAGTCGCCAAGATCGTTGAAGGGCTTCAAAGACCTTTACTCGGCGCCTACGGCCATTGAGCAGTGAGGGTTCTTTAGCGTGCCACACCTACTGTGACACGTGACATCCGTTTTTAAGGTCGTCTCCGAGGACCCGTGACATTCACACCTGATGCCTAGCGTTTGGCGATGGAACTGTCTCTACCTGTTTTAAAGACTTAGGTCTGTCGCGTTTGGGGTTCAAACCCCGGCCTTCCGCATGCGGGGCGAACGGTCTAACCTCTAAGCCACCGCTGCAATATAAAAATAAGAGACCCATGAGTCACCTTGGTCCATATTTAAAAATTTCCCCTATATATTTGCATGTACAATTTTGATCCCCTATTGTGACCCCAACCTAAATCTGCACTATGTCAGAAAGCTGTCATGTAAAGAACTTGACACACGGACCATGTCTGGACTAGTGGTTCTTGAGAAGAAGATTTATAAAGATTTTTTATGCCCCCGAGATCGAAGATCAGGGGTGGGGGTGGGCATATTATTTTTGTGCTGTCTGTCATTCTATCATTCTGTCATTCTGTAAGAAACTTTAACCTTGCTAATAACTTTTGAACAGTAAGTGCTAGAACTTTGGTATTTCACATGAGTATTTCTTGTGACAAAACCTTTCCGTGGGTACCAAAATGTTTAACCCTGTGGCCTTGACCTTGGAGTTTGACCTACTTTTAAAAAATTTGACATTCGTCATAACTTCTAAATGGTAAATTTATATTAGAGCTTTCATATTGCATATAAGCATTTCTTGTTGTAAAGTAGTACAGTATAACAGAATGCGTCTTGTCTCTACATCAGTTTATTTCAGAATGCCGAGTACATGTTATTAAAGAGTATGCAAACACGTGGTTATCAGTGTGTGCGGTAAACAGGGATTATCTCAGAGTTTGATATATACAATGCATATACGTTACATCCCCCTTCTTTAATTATTCTTATTTTACATTATAAGAGAGTGAAAAAATACTGCAAAATTAACAAAGTGTTATGAATTAAATTAATAATTCAGAGTTATGATAAAAATAAGAACTATCTTTTGTCTCTAAAATATCGGGATATATATTTACACTATATATATATATTTGAGGATTATTATGCCTCATCACTTTATATAATCACTTATACATTTTGAAGTCCTCGTATCGTTTCGGCAATTTAATTTCTCTGGTAGATCTCCTGGTTGAAGTCAGAGCATAATTGGTCTTATCTGCTGACGGTGGTTTATGATTTTCAATTGTAGTCTTATCTGCTGATGGTGGTGTGTTTTCAGCTGTACTAACGGTCTTATCTGTCACTACCTCGTTATTTTCGACAAAGGGCTCATTTGTGCAACGCAAATGTTTTCTGTTTCGTCGATAGAGGCGACCATCCTCCGTGATCACTTGATACGAGCGGATGTTTACTTTTTCGTTGACCTTTGCCTTCGTCCAATTTTTTTCATGTCCAAAAGGTCGAATTCTCACGGTTTCCCCACTTTTAATCTCTGGTAGGTCTTTCGCTGTGCGATTGTAGTAAAATGCTGATCTATGTTTCCGTTCTCTCAATCGCTCTTTGACATTTGGGGTTAGGGCTGGTTTCAAAAGTTCGGTTTTGATTGGTAGCAGAGTTCTTGTACGGCGTGCCATTAGTCGTTGAACTGCAGAAGTTCCAATATTTTCAGAGGGAGTATTTCTCCAATCTAATAGAGCGAGGAAAGGATCGCTTTTATCTAATTGGCATTTCTTCATTAGGTTTTTTGCAATTCTAACTGCATTTTCAACTTTCCCATTAGATTTTGGGTACAATGGCGATGACGTAGTATGCTTGAACTCATAGTTCTCTGAGAAATAAGCAAATTCCTTGCTATTGTAAGGCGGGCCGTTGTCTGAAATCAAAATTTCAGGAATTCCGTGTCTGGCCATTTGTGCCTTGAGTTTGGTGATGACTTCCTTTGACTTTTTATCATGTAGACGATCAATTTCAAAAAAATCGGAATAGTAATCAACAGTGATGAGATATTGTTTGTCATCAAATTGAAAGAGGTCAGTTCCAATTTTCTGCCATGGTCTATCGGGAATTTCATGCGAAATGAGAGTTTCTTTGCCTTGCTCACCCTGTATGGTAGCGCAGACTGGACATTCCTTGATAAAAGATTCGATATCTTTCATCATGTTTGGCCAATATAGTGATTCTTTGGTTCTACGGTAACATCCTTGAATACCAATGTGGCTGGAGTGTACCTTTTGAAGAATTTCACATTTCAATGTAGGTGGAATAACAATGCGGTCTCCTTTGAAAATTAAACCATCCTGTGAAGTCAATTCGTCTCTGAATCTGTAGAAGATCTGTATATCGGGTGTCAGTTCATCTCGCTCCGGCCAACCATCTTTGATTGTTTTGTACAGCTTTTGCATTGTTTCATCACGCGAGTTTGCAGATTTGATTTTCTTTAGAGTTTCGGACGAGATGGTGACGTATTCACTCATTGTAACGGACTCTGCATCTTTTTCAGATTTTGCACGGTCGGTAATGGCGAGTACTCTGTCTTCAGAATCATTTCTTTGTATCTGTACAGTTGGCAGATAGGCTCGACTCAGTGTATCAGCAAGATACATTTCAAGACCTCGTTTGTATGTGATCTCGTAATCAAACTTCTGAAGACGCAAGAGCATTCGTTGAAGACGTTTAGGAGCGGAAACTAAACTTTTCTTGCTGATGATTTCTAGTGGTTTGTGGTCTGATTCCACTTTTACTTTCCGTCCAAGTGTGTAATGCTCAAAGCGTTCCATGGCAAAGAGAACAGCGAGTAGTTCCTTTTCAATCTGTGCGTAGTTGACTTCGGTAGGCGTTAATGCACGGGATGCATATGCAACGGGTTGCTCATTTTGTATGAGACAGGCTCCTAGTCCGCGTTCAGATGCGTCACACTGTACCGTCGTCGGTAGGTTAGGATCAAAGAAACGAAGTATAGGACTCGTAGATAGTAGTTTTTTCAATTCGTCAAATGTTTTGCCATGTACAGCATTGTCCCACACAAATTCCGATTCTGCTTTTAGTAGGTCTCTGAGGGGTGCTGTTATCTCCGAGAGATTTGGCGCGAATTTCTGGACAAAATTTACCATTCCTAGTAAACGTTGTATGTCTGCTTTGCATTTAGGTCTTGGCATTTCAATGATTGCCTTGATTTTTAAGGGGTCAACTTTGAGTCCATCGCTTGAGATAATGTGTCCTAAATATGACACGGATCGCAATTTTAGTTTCATTTTGTCTTTGTTGATTTTTATTCCTTTCTCCCTGCATCTCTCTAGCAAGGTAGATAATTTTTGTCGTGATCACGTATGGCCTCGTCATCCGAGTTTCCACAACCGTATACGACTATGTCGTCATGAATCGCTTTGATTCCATGTATACCAGATAGAGCTTCATCCATTCTCCGCTGGAATTCTTCGCTTGCTGGTTTAATACCGAATGGCATGCGGAGCCATCGATATCTACCCCAAGAGGTTCCGAATGTTGTGAGAAAACTACTCTCATCATCGAGAGTAATATGCCAAAAGCCATCCTTGCAGTCTACTACAGAAAAAATTCTGGCTTGGCTTAGTTCTGGCAAAATATCATCTATAGTTGGTGTTGCATAGTAATTTCTCTTTAGCGCTTTGTTCAGAGGTTTGGGATCTATACACAGACGCATTTTCCCACTGGGCTTCCGTACAGCCACCAATGACGATATCCAGTCAGTCGGTTCTGTTACTGGAGCCAAAACGCCTAAATCTGACAGTCTGTCGATTTCAGATTTTAACGGTGCCTTCATTGCAATCGGGACTTTTCTTGTTGGTAGTTTTACTGGCGTAACTGATTTGTCAACATCGAGGTGTAATTTTCCATCCAGTTTACCCAGGCCATTAAATACGTCACTGTATTTTTCAATGATGAAGTTGCTTTGGGAGGCTGACTCAATGGCTGCTATGTTTTCTGTGTTGACAGTTATCATTATCATTCCTTGTACAGCCTTTGCTCCGAGAATAGGATTAAGATTTCCTTCGACCACAACAATTTCTATGTTGTATTTTTTTATTGTTTTTGGGGTTGCGGACGCTTATTCGCCGTTTTCCAAGGGGTTGGCATTCCGACTTGTTAAACATTACCAGAGTCATGTCTGCCTTTTGTAACATCCTGAGATAGGGGTCATTACAGACTTCTTTGTAAATTTTCTCGGGTAGAACGTTTACGGTTGATCCGCAATCCAATTGGAATTTCACTGTATCATTTCCAATTTCGATTTCTGCAAAAATCTTTTTCTCAATGGCATTAACATTTTCGATCATGAGGATGAATTCCTCGTCACTGGATTCCTGGTTGACTTGTTTTACATGTTCCCGTTTTGATTTCGGCTTTGTCTGCAGACATTTTGATGAAAAATGATTCATTTTATTGCACTTCCTGCATGTTTTTCCCCATGCTGGACACAATTCCTTACGGAAGAGGTGCTCTTTACCGCAATATAAACATTCCTTTTGAACTTTTGTTTCTGGGACTTGTTTGAAATCTTTTCTGTGCGCTTGTGTTGTTCTCAGCGGTTTAGTTTTTCGCATGGTTTTGAATTTGACAGCGTGAACTTCCTCCATGGTTTTAAGTTGCGATGTTGACTTTTCGTTTGCTCTGCATATGTCAACGCATTTTCTTAGGACAAGTTTTGCTTCTTGCAGTAGCTTTTTGCGTGTTCCATTGTCACAGATTCCAAGTACAATTCTGTCTCGGATCATATCGTTTTCTAGAGCATCAAATTTGCAGGTTTTCGCTAGAGATCTGAGAATTGCCACATAAGTGTCAATGTTTTCATTGATTTCTTGGTCTCGTTTGTAGAAAGTGTACCTTTCATAAGTTTCATTGGTCTGTCCAATGCAGAAGGATTCAAATTTTTCTAGAACTTTGTCTATGTCTTTTTTGTCATCTTCAGAGTCAAACTGAAGACCATCAAAAATATCCAGAGCGTCAGCTCCGATGCAAGTAAGAAAGGTAGCAGTTCTCACCTCCTTGTCTTTTTCCTTGAGAGTAGACGCTGTTTCATAATTGCTCCAAATCCGCTTGAACTTTTTCCAGTTCGTGCACAGGTTTCCTTTAAGATCCAGTTTTCCAGGTATTGGAATGTTTGGATTCACAAAGACAGGAATAGAGGGAGCAGTAGCAGCATTATCTTCGTGATTGCTCATGGTGACAAATATCCAGAGATACACATACAGAAGTTTCACTTAGTACTTTTACTTCTGACACCATGTAAAGTAGTACAGTATAACAGAATGCGTCTTGTCTCTACATCAGTTTATTTCAGAATGCCGAGTACATGTTATTAAAGAGTATGCAAACACGTGGTTATCAGTGTGTGCGGTAAACAGGGATAATCTCAGAGTTTGATATATACAATGCATATACGTTACACTTGTGACAAGATCTTTCTACTGGTACCAAGATATTTGTCCTTGTGACATTGGCCATCTTTAGAATTGGCCATTATCGGGGGCATTTGTGTTTCACAAACACATATTGTTTCTATATACTAGTATTTTCATGTAAAACTTTGATTCCCTATTGTGGCCCCAATCTACCCCTAAGGACCATGGATTTAACGAAAGTGAATCTGCACAATGTCAGGAAGCGTCCATGTAAATTTGAACTTTTCTGGCCCAGTGGTTCTGGAGAAGAAGGCGAAAATGTAAAAAGTTAACCGACGGACAGACGACGGGCAGAAGGTGATCAGGAAAGCTCACTTGAACTTTCAGCTCAGCTCAGGTGAGCTAACAACAGATACTCTTGATCAGAAACGCTCACATTATTGAGTCTTTAGCTCAAGTGAGCTAAAACAAAACCCAGGGATTATCGGTACATTCTCATGGTCTGATATTCTGTCCCATTCATAATGGAAAATAGATTAAATATTTTCATTTTGTGGAAAAAATAAAAATTATGAACCCTTTTTCTTTAAAGAAAATTATGAAGATTAAGGATGACGAAAGGTGAGATTGAAGGGGAAATGTCTTCTTCGTGTAAAAAAAAAAAAAAAAAACGTTATAGCTTTTTTAATGAAGAGGGAAAATTGCTGCACACTTTTCCATCAGGGTTTAAACCTTTAAATAATTTACTTAAGTCTGATGTGGTGCTAGCCTTTATACAGATAAATCTGAGTTGTGTTCAAGTCCTATCCCCATGTCACACCAGGTGTGGCATGATAAAGATCCCTCCCTGCTCAAAGGCTGTAAGCGCCGAGCATAGCTTAAAGTTTGCAGCAATAGTGACGTCTCCATATGAATGAAAGGTTCTCGAGAAGGGCGTTAAACAATATTCAATCAATCAATCCTTTGTTTACATTGAATATTCTCTATTTCTACCCTTGATTAAACTGAATTAGCTACCTTTTATATAGAATGAGTATTCTCTATTCTTACCCTTTATTAAACTGAATACCCTATACCTCTGCCGCATGTTAAAGACTCCACAGAGCATTCGTCATCCTCATAAAGTCACCCAATGAATCGAATAATACCAAAACCTTATTTCAGTGCTCAAAATAGTATTTTAATATTTTGGTTGCAGGCAGAGGGACTCTCTATGTCTACTGTTCCCTAATCAGGTTGAAACCACAATTTAATTAACTTACTTTTATGAAAGACATACCTGTACCATCTGGAATAAACTCCACCCTCTGTAAAATTATGATCATCGATCATAATCTCGTTATCACCGCAATGCAGCCAGTACCAACCACACCCAAAGGAAATATCCCTCCGCCCACAATCCGCGTAGCGATTACTTGAGCATCAGAGCCCCTTGGATTCCAAGACAAAAGAATCTAACCTACATCCTAAATACTTTTACCCAGGAACGTGTGACATCACACATACAAAGCGGAATAACTCCCACAAATCTCTTAAAGAGGTTCGCACTTTACATTTTGAGTAATGTCAATTTTTAAAGAAGTGTATATTTAATTTCGACATTGAAGGAGAATTAGGAAACTGTAAAGAAAAACTGAGGTCGTAATGCTTGTTATTGAGCTACAGTATTCTAAACATCACCTTTTTGCACTTAAAAGTTATTCATTAAACTTGATTAGTTTGTTGGTGTCAACACAATATAAGCAATAGAAATCAAAAGACAATAGGAGTAAAGTCAATTTCAAAATTTCACATAATTTTCAAGGTCTGTCTTAAAATTTAAAATGGGACTTAAAAAGGTGGGGGTTGGAGACCAAACTTTTAAACTATTGGCGAAAATATTGAATTTTTATTCAAAATTTCGAGGATATTAATTTAAACTTTTTTAAGGATCGGTGTTCTATTTCAAAAGATATATCCACCAATTTAATAAATTCAACATTTGATCTAGTTTCAAGTCTCAACTACTTGTATCATAAATTATAAAACTGAAATACACGTATAGGAGTACAAAAATAGAAGATATATTAGATGAACCAGAAACTGTAATATCACGCAGATTTAGAACTTTTTGATTAATCAATCCTTCCACCACAAAATATAGTCCCTGCAAAACCCTTTCAAAATTGGAATTGACACACTTTTTTTTCCAATTGGATATGGTTCAATAATAGATGTGTAATATGTTTGTTCCAATGAGATCATTATTGAACCAGTAAATACTTAGTTGTAGCATCCTGAGCAGTTGTGCTCAAAATCTCAGGAGCTAACTTCCTTAACCACCTCGTAGCCGGGGAAGTCGTGATTTCGAACCTCGCTTGTGTATGGCTGCGCCAACTTGAAACGTAATCATGGGTGGTGATTACTCCTTTGTCAAATACTCGGCATTTAGAAGTGAGAATCACTCGTGTTGCGACAGGGGTTGGCACATTAAAGAGCCCTCACTATTACAGCCGTAAGCGCCAAGCATAGGCCTAAATCTGTTATACCTCACCGACAACTGGCGACATGTCAATATGAGTGAATAATGAAAAAGGGAAGTAAAAACAAACAAATCAGTAAGGCCAATCAGCGAAAGAATGGTCAGCACGTCTCTTTTCCAGGCAAGCTAGGCCCATTCAGATAACTCGTGTGCAGCTTGCCGCCTCGAACACTATCAAATATTAAAACTAGCTCGCAATAGCCAATTATTATACGCAAAATAAAATGGTAAGTCGTCATCAAGACTTATAGCCTTACAGACCACCAAAGCTCTATTCATTACCAATCCATTTTCCGTCAAGACAAATTAAGTAGACCTCATCGCTTTACCTAGCAGTAAACACGATGTTATCAACCACCAAATCCTCAAAGTAACCAAGGGCCAGTCACCTAGGTTGTGGTCACTTCCCCAAATCAGAAAGAGTGGCAGAAACACTGCACACACTTGAAGACCCGCTGGAGAAAACGTGCCCTTTGAATTGCATGGGTGTGTAAAGAATAACTGATATGTCACATGTACTTCCGCTCCGATTTTAAAGAGACACTACAGCTCATTTTGCGCAAAAATCATGCAATTTTCCTAGCGTTTTCTCAATTTTTGTTACATTGTTGAAAGTATGAACTTTGCGAAAATAACACTTATCTAAATTTAAAAATTATCGTTTTAACGTAAAAATTAATACTTTTTGATGGCCTATACAAAAAATATCGAGTCTCCTCCTTTCAGTCTTCAGACGCATGCGCATAGACAGTAAACAGTGCAGCATGTCGTCCAGTGAGAGAAAGTGTAGTTGATAGATCTAGAATTTTGAAAGATTCTGTGAGAAAAGAGGTAAAAATAGACTGAGATAAAACTCATACGTGCAATAAAATTTACCTTACATGGTATCAGTTTGACCGTTGGAAAACAAAGAGCTCGGAGAAACCCATGTAACTCAGTGGCGGATCTAGGATTTCCGAAGGGGGTGTGAAAGTCAAAGATTAGCCACAGTAATCGACCATTCTGGTGCAAAAGTTGGATTTTCATTCACAATCTGTGGCGTAAAAAGGGAGGGGGGATCCTGCCCCCCTTCCCTAAATCTGCCATTGAGACTAGCTGCGAAGACACTACTTTTAAAAGTAAGTGCTATTTTTATCTGAACACGACACGTGTTAGTTGTAAAAACATCGGTCAATGGGAACATGGAAGGGTTTCTGTTGAAATAATGATTTATATAATTACTTATTTTAAGGAGCAGGGAGTACTCTTTTACTTGAAAGGTGAGTGTGGACCCCCTTGAAGGGGAATTTAAATAATTTCCTACACAACACCTTTGCTGTCATTCAAAACCACGTGATGTAAATAAGCATTCAAAAGTCCGAGTCAGAATGAAGAAACCTTTGAATTCCGAACGATCTTCAAAGCGCAGTTGAGAGTAAATTGATGTATCCCAATTGTTCAAAATTGTCAGTATCGATATGAATTTTATCATTTTATCAATACATGTTTTAAAAACCACTTTATCAAAATGTGGAAAATGAGCTGTAGTGTCTCTTTAACAAATGAGGCTATAACTATAAGAGATTTAAATCCACCACATATCAAAGGCAAAGATCACGAACAGTGATCAATCTCATAATCTATAAGGAATACAAAATAAGGAGTTGGGCAAATACAGACCCCTGGACACACCAGAGGTGGGATCAGGTGCCTAGGAGGAGTAAGTACTCCCTGTCGACCGGTCACACCCGCCGTGAGCCCTATGTCTTGATCAGGTAAACAGAGTAATCCGTTGTCAAAATCAGTTTGCCGTGAACTGCCTAACAATCGGTATGAAACACGTCAGACAATTGACCCAATTATAGGTTAATCTCTACCTTCTGAATCTACAATCGGAGAAAACACAAAGTCGTGTGAAACCAGTTACCAGTTGTTTAATTCTACATAGCTCCAGTACTTACATGCATGTAACAAGCACATTTGTATAAACACTAAATATATCTATGTGCAACAAATCAATATTACTTCTCAACTGTTGGACGGAGTTTCCAAAGGCGTATTATGAATAAACAAATTATCCTCAAGAAGACGTATTATATTACAAAGGCACGAACGACAGGTGTTGCTTTGAAGTACAACTAATACATGTTTCATTGATCCCAGTACTACAGCACGTTAAAAGATCTCTCCATCATGTATAAGGATAAAAAGGCCTACATTAATTACTTTTGAAGTCTCAACTAAATAAGTTAATAACATATCAAAAATTTAAAAAAAATCATTCATTCTTTGAGGGGTCGCAGGACCAAACTCTACCTTTCCACCCTTTACTCTAGCTTTCCTACAGGTACAGAAGGGACGAAATATCGCTCCGAAATGTCTGTTATTGAGCAACATGTTAGAATGTCTACATAAAAGTTAACAGTAATATAAATGGGCAAATACAGCATTATCACAGTCTTCAAAACACGGCTGGACTGCAGTAAATGTAAACTAGCAATCCTCGACACTACACAAAACGATTCAGATCACTATGCATCAATATACGTATTTTACACTACATGTGGATCCATTTCATGTTTCCAGTCTTATTCATTCATTCAAATCGATTCGCTAGAATTGAAAATTATCTTCATTGTGGCCACTTAATAACATATTGTAAAGTCAGAGTCATAATTCTTTTTACACAAATAAAATCACGAGATATAACGTATATATTGCGCAAGAATTCTTTTCAAACACATTTCATAAAGAATTAGAGATTCGTGGATACGATATACGCAACCATCCCTTGGGTTAGCGCATATTATTTACCATGGTTACGAAATGATGAATTGTACATATACATGTACATGATTTCGAAATCTGCTTAAGAAGAACAAAATATACCAGACTTCCTCATGAAAGCTACATTTAGTATATAAATCATGTTGAATCATATGAGTAATATTGCAATCCAGTTTTCTTGTGAAACATTACTGAGAAGGTAAATGATCATTTACTGTATCAAATATGAAAGTAAGAACCTAAACAAAGTTCCAGTGAAGTTTCGTGCACTGAGATATTTCTGATGAATCAATTTTAAAAATCATCGTCAAGACTAGATGTAACATTATCCTTTTCGTAAGGGTTAGAGGAGTTATCAATACCAGATTTAAAGTGTTCTTCATCTGGTGTCTGAGTGTCTGTACTCCAATCTTCCGTTTGGAACACCTCTGGGTCTTCATTAAAAGACACCCTTTTGCTGCTTCGAGTAGTATTCTCTAGATCCAAATTAAGAATGTCTACATTTTCTGGATTTTTCTTTTCTTTATCGTTTGTTTCCGCATTGGTGGTATCATTGCTTTCCTCTCCGATTCCCTCGTGTTTTCCATCATCGCTAGCTTTATCCTCTGTCGGGATTTCTTCCTGGGATTGCACAGATTCGATCTTTTCCTCTAAATCTTCATCGTTTTGTTCACGATCAGTTGGCGTTTCATCTGAATCCGATACATCATCTCTCGGTGGATTATCTGAGAAATTCAGATTAAGTTTTTCTATGCTAGGCTTTTCCTCTACTTTCCCTTCTGTTTCTGGTACTTCAAACTTGCTATTTTCTATCCTATTTAAATTGTCCATTGAATTAAATTGAGTCAAAAATATCTCTCCCCCATCTTCTTTCTCACTTGCATTTAGTTTTTCATCAGATACCTGGTCTTCCGACTGCATTCCATTATTCTCTGTTTTGTTCGTTTCTGTTTTCAATTTCCCATTGACGTTTGATTCCTCACGTTTGTCATCAGGTGGACTCCCCAGCCCTATGCAAGTAGCAGGCTCTGGAACATCACTACCCTGTGGTTCAGGTCTCTCGTCACTCTCCAACCTCTCCCAAACTTGTTCTGCAAAAAGCTGCCTTTGTCTGGAAGCCACATGCTTTGGGACTCCTTGTTCACTAGGAAAAGGCAGCTTGAACGGATTAGAAGTGTTTTCTTCATTCATAACTTCTTCTAGCTTTGGAACTACAGCCTGTCGAGGAGAACCCGAGGATTTCTTGGGAGGCGGCACCCTGCCCACTGGAGCTGTTTGAGGTCGTCTTGTTCCAGATGGAGGTCGTTTTATAGTGGTCCCAGACACATTGATTTGACCTGAAGTACTTGATTTTTCAGTCCTGTCAGATTCCAGTCGATATGAATAACGAAGCTGTTCACTATTTTCATGTTCTTGTCCTTCTGCCTTGAAATCTCCACCTCCAAATTTCTTGTTTAATTTGTCATCAATTCTTTTTACTCCTGTGTCAATTCTCTTTTTCCCTTCAAGAACATTATGAACTCGTTTTTTGGCGATATCCGGAATAATCTTGTTCAAGTCTGGATCAGATTTAGACATTTGTTCTTGTTTATGTTTATCTTCTAGTTCTTTTTTCTTTTGATCTTGTTTTCGTTTCTGTAACACCCACTGATCGTACGACATTCTGTTGCCCTCAGCACTCCTGGATCGTGACGATGACGCTGTTTTAGGTCGCTCTTGGTTAGCATTTTGACCACCTTGACCATGACCATTAACTGCAAGCTTTATTCTTCCTGCGACTGGTCGCTTGTAAATGAACTTTGAAGTGGGCGGATGTGGAGTGGCCGTTACCGTTGAATCATTATTCGTTGATTTCCTTGAATTTCCTCTTAAATTCACATTTGTTTCAGCAGTTCCCTCCACCTTAATACCACCTGATGGCAAATGATCTTTGCGCTGTAAAGGAGCAGAAACTGGACGAATGTCTTTCTTTACCTTTTGCTCTTCATATTCCTTCAGAATTCGTTTGTTTTCCTTTCTTTCTTTTCTGCTCTGCTTTGCAATTTCTTTATTTTTCTTATCTGCCCACTCTTTATATATTTTTTGAGCTTCTAGTCTCTTCTCAAACTTCTCATTGGCTTCCAGCACCATTTTTTCTCGCTCTGTTCTTTTCTTTGCTCTTTCCTCTTTGGCTTTCTTTCTATGAAGTTTGTCTTTCTCTTTCAGCCACTTTCTGAGATCCTCTTTGCTGGAGTATTTGATGTGGTAGTTCATCTTTTCCTGTGCATCCACATCCCTGGGTGTGTTCACTGTGGATCCGCCCGTCTTCTGTGTAGTCCCAGTGGTCTGTGAGTGAAAAGACAAATTGTCTATGGTTGACTCTGAATTCTTGCGCTTGGATTTTTTCTTTCGTGGTTTAGTGGGGAGATATTCATGCGTTGGATTCTTGCTGTAATGGATGACGTTTTGCATGGATCGGTACGCCATATCAGTGGATTTATTGGACAGTTCACCTGCAACGAATTTCAATACACACTGTATATGTATTTACTAAAACGATTATCAATTATTGGAACATGATATAATATAGCATGTTTGTAAATTGTTTTACGTCTCATTTGAGAATTCTTCACTCATACAGAGACGTCACCAACCTTTTAGGTAAAATGCCACACATTACGAACTATGCATGGCGCTGTTTTTAACGACCTACGACTTTTTTTTTTTTTTTTTTTTTTACTTCTATTGGCAGGCGCTTGATACCGTCACCGTACACTTACAGAATGTTTAAGAGTAAAAAAAAACAAAACACAGATTTTATATATCCATAAACAACATATAACAGACCTACTCAAACAAGAGGCTCATGGACCATATTGCTTACCTGAATCACCTTGGCTCATACAAGTAGAGCATTTAAAGATTTCCCCTATATATTCGCATGCAAAACTTTGATCCCATTTTGTGGCCCAACTCTACCCCATGGGGACCATGATTTTTACAATCTTGAATCTACACTGTGTCAGGGAGCTGCCATGTGAATTTTAACTTTTCCCAGTTGATCTTGAAAAGAAGATAAAAGATTTTCCCTTTACATGTATATTTGTATGTAAAACTTTGATCTCCTATTGTGGCCCCATCCTAACCCCGGGAGTCATGGTTTTCATCAAAATTTAAATTGCACTATGTCAGGGAGCTGCAATGTAAATTTGAACTTCCTTGATCTACTTGTTCTTGAGAAAAAAATTCAAGATTTTTTCCTATATATTCACATGTAAAACCGATTCCCTATTGTGACTCCACTCTACAACTAGGTATTTTAACAACGTGAAATCTAAACTATGTCAGGAAGATTCCATGTAATTTTGAACTTTTCTGGCCCAGTGGTTATTGAGATGAATATTTTTAAATGACCCTACCCTATTTTTGCATTTTTGTGATTATCTCCCCTTTGAAAGGAGCATGACCCTTCAGATGAACAATCTTGAATCCCCTTCAACCATGGATGATTTGTACCAAGTTTGATTGAAATTGGTCTGCTGGTTCTGGAGAAGATTTTTAAAATTTGTGAGTGTATTTTCACTATTTTGCTATAATATCTCCTTGGAGTAGGTTGTTGCCCTCATTTGAACAAACTTGAGCCCCCTTCACCCAAGGATGATATGTGCCAAGTTTGGTTGAAATTGGTCAAGTGATTCTGGAGAAGATGAAAATGTGAAAACTTTATGACAACACCAACAATGCCAAAGACAGAAAACGGAAAGTTTTCATCACAAAAGCTCACTGAAGCCTTCAGCCCAGGTGAGCTAACAGAAAACTTTAATCAAGCCTTCATTCAGCTCAGGTGAGCTAAAAATCAGAAAAGATCACTTATGCTTTCAGCTCAGGTGAGGTTAAAAACAATAATGTTTATAACATGAACATTTCAAATATTTTAAAGCTGCATAATTCTGATAGAGAATTTGACTCAGTGAGTTAAAAATGGTAAAACTGAAGAAAAATTAAATAACAGAGTGATCAATCTCATAAATAACCCCACTCCCTGCCAGATTAAGTTTTCTACAAACTTTTTGAATAATGATGTTTCAAAAGTTCCAGTTTAGAAACCTGATTGTATGTCCCCTGCCTGAACGTTAAAGATCTATGTCAATATCTGACTTAGACCTGTTTGAACTGGGCTAGCCAGAGATAAAGTACTAAAAGAAAGCTGCATGACAAACCTTCAAAATTTAAAATCCATAACATGGAAGTTTTACAAGAGAACATGAATGTTCTTTTCTCCATTGCCAGTTTTTGTTTTCCTCATGTTTACTTTGCAAGTTTAAATGGCTATTGCTTGTAAGGAAAGATCATTGATTCAATGTTTAACTTACCGCTATATTAACTTGGCCTACTAATCATTTGTTTAGATTTGTTTTAAAGTATAAATTAAAATCACTCAGATGCATTAATTTGTATGACAAAGAGAGCTCAAAGTTCCATTGCATTCTTCTGTTCAATTTTGGCAAATTTATTTTTTATGCTGCAAGTTTTCCATTTACTATAAACAGAACAGAGAACCTTCCACAAAAATCCAACAAAACACATGACAACGGATTTCATTTTCATTCTTATCACAAATAAAGTTTTTGGCTCTATTTATTTACCAATATTCTAGGAATCTGATCAAATATTTTATACTTGTTTAATGGATATATTACATTAGCTTTCCCCGCATATTCTCTCCCAGTGTTATGTTAAATTAAAGTCAGGTTTTTACTACAAGAAACAACAAAATCCCGTGTACAGCTTTTACTTTACTATTTTGTTCTATCTCTAAGGATACCTACTATTGTAACTTCCTCCCGACATTGGTCGTCTCTGGCTCTTTGAACTGTGCTCCAGATGACCTCTGGTCCTGAACTCCTGTGACATACTCCGTGGTAAAATCAATCCAGGGGGAGCTAATCCATGACTGACCATGTGATACTGTTCTCGTAACATTTCCATCTGACCGATGTACTGTCTAGTTATGGTGTTTGTCTTTACACTCTTTCCTTTCACTATTTCTTCCAGTTCCCTGTATTTCTGTTTTAATCTTTCCTCAATAAAATCATCTGGATTAATATCTTTGGATTTCCTCTGCCTTCTCTTTAGCAGTTTTCCTTGTCTGTGCCCAGTGGGTGGCTTTTTCGTCCTGCTGCCTGTGACTATATCACTCATCACGTCTCTGTCCTTGGTTTTCACTGATTTAACTGGAAGGCTTTTTGTTGTAGATTGTGATGGTTCTTCAGATGATTTGGATCTTGGTGTTTCAAGGGAAGCTGACCTGGATCTTGACCTAGATCTGGAATCTGACCTGGATCTGGAATAAGACCTGGATCTGGATCTGGAATAAGACCTGGATCTGGATCTGGAATATGATCTTGACCTAGAATCAGATCTTGATCTCGAACTGGAACGTGACCTCGATCGAGAGTATGTCCTGGATCTTGACCTTGAACTACCTCTGGAATCCTTCCCATTTGACCAGAAGCTGGAAGAACTTGACCGTGATCTTGATCTGGACTGCTTCAGTGAATTAGCTTTGATCACGCTGATTTTCTTATGGCCTTCACTTGTTTCTATGACTTTACTACCACTTTTTGACTTCTTGGTTCTCTCCCTACCTTTTCTCTCAAAGCCATTTTGATGGGCATTTCCATTAATTTGCATCTTTCTTTCTCTTGAGAAAAAAAAATTTGATTATAAAATAAATTTAAAGTAACTGACAACCGCTATAATTCTTAAAACATGATATGCTAGCTATTATCAATGTGCATACTGTATAAGCAGAATTTTTTTGTGAGGATTTAATTTTGGCATTATTAGCAAGGGTATCGAGATCGCTAAAATTGAAAATCGCTAACAATTTATTTCATAAAGTAGATGAATAGTTATCTTTCTTGAAATTATAAATTTGCTAAAATTAGCTCTCGCTAAATACATACAAAGACCCATTTCTATAGAAAAATCGCTAAATTTGTGTTTCGCTAAAATTTACACTTATATGGGATAAGACATACAATAATTCATTCTAGAAGCAAAGCTGAACTGCCAATGATAGGAATATTTGTTAGATGTCGATAACACTGATACTTACTTGTTCATTTTCCCCTCCTGTCTGTCCATACTCTCTATATTAGCTGCCACTTGGTCCCTTATAACCTGTTCTAGCAGATTAAGTGTTCTCTTTGATCTCTTTGACTGTGCACTTTTTCCCACATTGGACATTATACTCGGCTACCTAAAGCGAGGAACAAAACTAACACTTATACACAACAGAACCATTGCACAACTATTTCCATTTCCAGATTCTGGGTTAAGTTAATTAACATGATTCATTAAATCCAACATATTGTAAATCTATTCCTGAATTATTTATGATGAAATTAGATTTAAGGCTTCTGACATTCATTTGGACTTTTAAAAATAAATGAAAAAGAATGGGGTATCATTGCTCTATCTATAATCAAATAGTACCTGTTTATTATCTTAAAGAGGTTACTTCATTATTGATTAAAGTGTAGTAGTTGACAAAATAATACCCAAAGAATTAGATGATTAATTTTTTAAGTTCTTTTTAAACAGGCTATTATCATATTGCAAATTCCAAATTAGCATTTCATTAATTCTTTAGGCCGTTTAAAAACCAAATCCATTGATAAGGAGATACTGTCAACAAACAGAGCAGAGTAAACTGGTTCTCGCTACACCCACTAAAACGACATGGCTAAAATAACCAAAGCAAAATACTCTGTCACACAAAAATATTCCTAGCTTTGTATTTGTTGTTATTTTTTGTGAGTCATGATGCACACAATCTATTTTTGATATAATCATGCAAAAATTCAAGATAAAAAATTTAAAGGACACTTATGCAAGGGTTTTGGCTACATGGACCATGGATATCAGCCTGGGTTAAGCTCAGTGGTTAGAGCACCTGAATAGTAATGCAGGGGTCCTGGGTTTGATTCCTGGTCCAGTCCAAAATTAAATTTTCTACTTTCCTGTAACATCAGGTACCATTCACAGACAACCCCTGAACTTACAAATGAAAGTTCTGCCTAGGGCAAAAGAAACCGGATTTTGTGTCTTCAAGGATGAAAACAGTTTAAGGAGGGAGGAATGTATATACATGCAGTCTACTCCAGGTATAATGAAATTCAGGGGACCGGCCTGAATTGTTCATTATATCCAGAGTTCAATATAATCAATGCTGAATTACACAAATATTGCTACTGAGGGGTTTATTTTAACTTCAATATAACAGATACTTCAATATAACAGATACATGCAGTTCAATATAACCGACTTCAATATAAGTGGAGTGGACTGTAGTGGGTTTGACCATATTGGACTGTGGATATCGACTTGGATAGCTCAGTAGTTAGAGCTAACGACTATAAGTAATGCAGGGGTTCCAGGTTCAATTTAGGTCCAGCTTTAAATTTCTTTAAAATCTTGTTACATCTATCATCAAATTGCACATCTCCTTATGAGTGAAAAATTCTCGAGAGGAATGTTAAACAAGATACAATCAATCAATATCATTAAATTTCCAGAGACAACTTAAATTACCGAATCCTTTACAGGAAAATGACACCATGGTGTCTGACATCCATCAGTAATGTCTTCAGACATTACTGTTAGTTCAGCATGTAAAGAGTATAATTAAATTTTGTTACAGATATGTTCTATAAGCCTCACTTTCATAAAATGAAAAAATAGAGAAAAAGTGAGACTGAGATCAAAAGTGAGCTTGTGTCTGCAGTTTTATGGCCTAGCTGGGAGGCTCCTAGCCAGATCTGATTTGTCTTTCTTTTTTAAAGTATTAGTAGGGTACAGAATGTATACATGTAGCTAAAACTGTCTCAATTTAAAAGAAAGTCCTAAAGGCTTGTAAATAAACTGTGATTAACACAGAAAATAAAATCGTAAGAGTTATGTATCTATAATTAAGATCTACGATGAAGCATTATGACATATGGTTCCTATACTGCATACAATTGACAATGTAACAAACCCGTCCAGCTCTATGTGGTGGTTATTACAGAGAGGACAAGTTAGGGGGGGGGGGGTTCGCTCCTGTGGTAGAGAGGGCAAGTTAGGGGGTCTCAGCTCCTGGGGTAGAGAGGACAAGTAAGAGGAGGGGGGGGGGGTCTTTGCTCCTGGGGTAGAGTGGGCAATTTAGGGGGTCTCAGGGTAGGTTACAAATTACAATATTCTATAAGTGTGTGATCCTCATTCCATTACATATCACTGCATGATGAATTATACCAAACAGACCAATAAATTCTTAAAATGAATAAATACACCAGTACTTTAAACTTTTAAAGGAACCTTTTGTTCTTTGGTGCATCATATTTTAACAATGATATTAAGTTTCCATAAGGGATGGAATAAAAAATACTTAAACTACAAGAGTGAGATCTTATATCAAACATTTCCTTCATGTATTTAGTATGTAACAGGAAGGGGAAAATTGAAATGGACAAGACCAGGATTCGAACCTGGGTCCCATGAATCTCTATATAGCCAGGTACTCTACCAAATGAGTTATCTCAGGCCGCCAATGATTGAATCCGTCCGACCACCATATTATTCCGTCCTTAAATGTGTTCACATCTTGAATCTTGAGGTTCGAACCTGGGCCCCTGAAGTCTAGTTAAGTGTTCTATGAACTGATCGAGCTACATTGTATCTGGCCATCTGCGATTAAGCCCGTTTGACCGCCACAAGTATAAAATTCAACATTTATTCATGGTATGTCAGATATTGAATTCTCATTGTGAACCATGACCACACTGATATACAAAATGTGTATTTAGAAATACATTTGTACTAACATTGTATGGCTCTGAGTATGCCCATGCACATTCAAATGTAGCAAAATTTCAAATGACATTGATCTTCATTCATTAAATAATTGACCTTGACCTGCAAATCAACAAGTCTGAAGACTATGCGAAACATTTTAACTAAGGTTAAAGTTGCAGACAGACAGATCAACCAAAAACAGTACCCTCACTCTGTTCCTTTGTTTCAGTTCAATACTAAGATACGAAGTACTGTACCACCAACGCTAATCCACTGAGAAACTGAGAAGCGGCCCTCGGATACATGCATATATCAGTTTATAAGAGTTTGATATGCCTACACATAAATGCAATGTTTTACAGGTCTTGAATATAATTTCAAACTCCAGGTTGAACAGCTAGGATATCAATTTTGAGGAAGAAACCTGGACCGAGCCCTATAGCTGGACTGTACAGTAAAACATACAAGTGTGTGTCAAACATTATAAGCTAGCCTTTAGTGTGGCTTTCATCTTCATAGGATTAGCCACAGTCCTCACCAATTAATTATCTAACTTGTTCAATTAACTTATAATAATCAGTGACATTAGTGAAATAGAAAGATTTAATTAGTGAATAATCCCATCACTTACACAAACGTCTAATCCTTGCGAATAATCTACTATAATCCATCTCCAATCATAAATACAATCTCCTCATCAAAAAACTGTCACTTAATTCAACCAATCCAATCACTACATCCAATTATAGTTGCTATGACAACAACAACAAAGTAATTCATCACACACAAATTAGTCCTCTGTCACCCACTGCTCAGCTATATACCAGAAAACTGAAATCAATATCAGTCAGATCATGTGACCCTGGACAATACACAGTTTTTCTTGGGCGATAGTTTATCACATATGTTTGGAAGAAATTGAAAAACTTAGAAAATACACCTGATTTCCAGTAGGTTGAGCTTTGCACAAAAATAACTGTAATGAGAACACGATTATACACCTTGATAAAAATCATTAACATTTAAAGTTAAAAAAACCTATAATATCTACAGTTTAGAAATTAGATGTATTAATATTGAGAATATCAAACTGTCAATATCTGCAGAGATCTGATCACTTTAAGGTTTGCTATATATATTTATAAGGTTTGATATATATGCATGGCTTATGTACTTTCAAAAACCTTCCATGCAGCTCGAACTCTCAACTTTTAATTATTAATTATTAACAATGACCTCTTTTCCCATTATTTCCAATATAGCAGTGACAGTACACATTAGTCTGATATGAAGCCACATAACATAAAGGGGCATTAGCTGTGAAAGTGGTGGCAAACATTTTCTCAAAATTTCTCAAGGGCATAGGCATATATATCAATGACTAATAAAACATTCATTTTGTACAAAAACAAGAGAACCCTAATGAAATTACATTAGATAACTTAGTGTAATGAAATATATCTATGGAAGAATTACAATAATTATTCAATCACCAAAATTACATATTCATGTGCCTATTTTGAGGTTAAAAACTGTTTGAATAATTGAATACTGGTGTTATACTGAAATATATGATATAGAGCAATTTTCTATGAATTCAGTTTTGGTGACAAAATGACAGATAATGCCCCTTTAAAATATTTCATCATACTGTCATAAGAACTAGAATATGCAACAGAACAGACCAGTATTTGAACCCAGAACCTCTGCATTTCCTATCAGAAGCTAGAACCTCTGCATTTCCTATCAGAAGCTGTATTAAATGACTTAATTAATAAAGTCTTAATGACTGGCATTCTAACTCAAGACATCGGAGTGTCTAATCATACCACTGATCGACTTCAGACGCCAGTGACTGAACGAGTTTGACAGTGCTACACACAATCCTAAGCTTTAATTAGATGTCTTCACCCAGAAGACAACCAGAGTACCCTCTCCTCTCAGTTTCACCTGTCATTTCCAGGGACAGCCTTGACGTCAAATGTAATGTGAAGGGAGAAAATGTTACTACAAGACTAACAAGAGAGCTAGCCTGGTTGACTTGGGGACAAAGACATTCTAAGAAAAGGAATGTATCAGTTTATTCTTTAGTGAGAAGTTTTATACTATTTCCATTTTTACAAACTTTTGTATATAATTCATTTCAAAAAGTACCATAATAAACACATCATCAGTACTATTATGGCAACTTTTCAAGATATTTAAAGATGACTTAAAACAATAAAGTGTCCATTTGTAGAAAATAAATAAATAAATATATATATATATATATATATATATATATCAAATAATAACTTTAGGTTGATAGATTAATCTTATCTTGCTGGATTTACATGTTTTCACTGATAAAGTATTTCTGATGATTTGAAAAATAGGAAATATCTCAAAAACAAGGTTATCATTATCAACAGAAGATCTCAAACTCATTGCTCTTACATGTAGATATATGTTATAGGCAGCTATATAACAGAATTGCATATTGTTAATCATGCCGCTAGCTTCTAAGAACAGACATGCACAGATTCACTATACACAAAACAACCTTTACTGAACTTATTGTTGAATTTCCAAATCTTCCTATTTTCTGATTTCTATATCACATCAAAAACCTTAAACACTCCGCCTCCTATCAATCCTACTAGAAGATCTCTGTAAATAAAAAAGTCATTCAATGCTTAATAAATAAGTGGGATCAGCCAACATAGGAAGGACTTATATAGGTTCCTTTAGTGGACCATCAACTCGGAAGCAATCAAGGGAGACTACTCTTGGAGAGAGAGAGAGAGAAAAAAAAAGAGGGAGAGTGAGAGATGGGAAGGAGAGAGAGAGAGAGAGTAATACAGTTACTGTGAATCTATCGGTGACATGATTCAACTATATAAAGCAACTTAATTAACGTATACAATGTACTTGAATTTTACAATCGTAAATTACATTTGAATATATAATCGTTTATAAGGAATCCCTGATGTGGTAAAGTTCATTCTTTACACCTGATCCATATTATGATGAATGACAGCATCTGTAGTAACACAGCCCCACGTGAAGTTTGCTATTTGTCAATCATGTTTCAACTCGCGGTTGATCTGTTACATATATTACGCGACAATGTTTTTAAAATGGAACAAAAATAATTAATTTTCCTTTCAATGTTCCTTCTCTATATCATACTTACATCTTGCTGTTCTTTTTCTCCTCACATGGTTACAACATTAAACTGTATGTAAATAATCCATTGCAATACCGACAGACCTGTGTTTACAATGCTGCCGTGTTATACACCGTTATTTTTACACACGCCCTGTATTTATATAAAACAAATTCTATATGTTCATTATATTTTAGCACCCAGTATCAGTATCAAGATTTGAATATTGATATCAAATTTGTTTTCTACTTTTTAAATCGTAGCAAATTGGAATAAGTATCTCATATCTTGCAGTTTTACAGTTTTTACAGTGATTATACGAGGGAGGTAAAATGTATAGAACAGCCAGGTAAAATGTCCACGAGAATGCACGAGACTGTTCCGTACCATGACAACGTTGATACAAACCAACATGGCTGACTATATTTACATATAATACACAGGTAACGTAGATATTTTTTATATGTGACAATTTTGTTTGTTTGGCAGATTACTTTCCGAGATTTTTCTTACACACATACAGTCATGTATAAAGAAATGGCAGGTGCTTGCTGTTTAATGATTTTCATTTATTTTTTTTACACCTGCTTATTTATTCATTATGATTAACTTCTTCACGCAATACATCTTTCTTGTTTCATCTACTTATTTATTTACCATAACTTCTTTACGCCATACATCTTTCTTGTTAATAGATAGAGCACTGTAATTAGAATCTAAATTATTCATCAGAACCCCCATCGATGGGATTTAGTACGTTATTAAAGTCGACAGTTTGTGTTAATTGAGTACTTAAAATGATGAAACACATTGATTTGTGGAGTTGTTAAAATGTTTTAGCAATGGTAAGAACAACCATTCTGATTTAAATAACGATTTTCACAAGAAATGATATGATATTATATGGGATTACATACATACTCGGATTTAGAGGTGGGGATATAGAACACCCCCACCCCCTCTTCCTTAGAGATTGATCAAAACAATCATTCCAGGAACCGTTCATGTGACCCAATTAATTCGGCAACTGATAAAGTACGTCACAACAAGCCAACCTATGTTGTACAGTAGCTGCAGAGGTGTAGCTCTCCGGGGGGGGGGGGGGGGGGGGGGGGTAATTAAGGATGTGCATCTACTACACCCTCGAGAGCTACAGTTCAGTAGCTCATAATATGTATACATATGACTTTATATGCATTAGGGTGTTTTCAGTATTAAAGTGAATTGAACGAAAAATAAGACCTTAGTCATGAAAATCCATTTTAGGTGCAAATATAAATTCTCTATCTCTCGTGGTTCAAAATTAATATCCAAGCTTAAAGTTGCACACATACAAATCAAAGACAAAATACCCTGGTCGCGGGAGCATATAAAAAAGAATATAAAATATAGCATAATTGAAATATTTGCAACCAAGTTTAATTAAAAAGCCAAAAACATATATACATGTACATACACCCAAGCCGGTACCACGTTGAGTTATGCCATTCTTTATACATTGAAAAAATAGCATTATTGTTAAACCTTTATCTTCTTATGACGAAATGATTTACATTGTATATATTTCTTTTTATGAAATGTGTAATATCAATCATTGTATATCATTAGGTATTGAATGATGTCATCCGTAATACCAATGCCCACCATTGAGGAGAGGGAAAACATCAACAAGGCCCAGCAGGTGCCCCTATCAGGATTCAGCCCCCGCCCCATACAAAAATTGGCCATACGGAGAAAGCCCAGATCCGTGTTAGATATAGAATGTAATCACTTTTTACGAACGGAGACTAAGGACTTCACGCACGGACACGCCCCCCTGACATATAAACTGTGGATTGAGGCGGGAAAGCACGACCCACCCTACCCGAATACACCAGACCCCAACTTCAACAGTAATGTGTGGAGAAACTTTAGGAAACAGTATGGATTTAACACAACTGCTGAAGGAAGAAAAATTTCTGAAGTATTATCTACTATGTACCCATTGAACATTCCCCCTCCTTCTCAAGTTGGGGATCACACATTTGAGAAATATATTAGAGAAACAAAACTATTTAATAATGAGAAAATAGCCTTTCTTGCAATGAACAGGACAAAGGCCGATGTTCAGGAATTCAAGAGATTACGATGTCGTAGTGAAGCCAGAAACCCGCCGCTTGACGAAAGTGGTGAGTATTTTCAAAATTAATGATTGTTCAAACGCGACATATTTACATACCACATGGAACTTGGTTACGTTTCTCGTTCTTGATAACGTTCATCTCGGTGTGTAATCCACTGCGACAGGCTATAGGAACAGGAAGTTTACACAATGTCTAGGAATGATTGTATTTTAACAATTTTGGACGAGAAGCTTCGCCCGAAACCACCCTTCGGATATCAGAGGTGGTGGATCCACCCTTCGGATATCAGAGGTGGTGGATCCATCCTTCGAATATCAGAGGTGGTGGATCCACCCCTCGGATATCAGAGGTGGTGGATATAAATGTACATAGTGAATCAAGCTCATTCAAATATTCACTATATAAGTTTTAATTACTATTCCTACTTTTACTCGAGAGACATTCAAAAAAAAAAAAAAACAACAACAACAAAACAATAAAAAGCAGTTTCATGTGGTTATTTTTCTTAGAAACGGGCGAATGTCAGCGAATATTCACTGTACATACAAATGTTCTTTTTGTTAGTACTGAAATCTTTAAAATAAATGTCTTTTTGTATTTCCAGGAAACATTTTACCACCGGAGAACTTCAAGAAATACGAGCATCGTTTTCTACCCCCACCCCCTCTACCACCAACGCCTCCGCCGGCTAATCAGAAGATTGACTCTTTGGGCCAGCGGTATATTCCCCGTTCTGAGCCCCATCTGTGGAAGCTTTCTTACAAACTATCCCACCCCCAGTACGAGAGTGTTCGGAAAGAAATGAAACGACGACAAGAACTGATGAAGAACAAACCCCCAGGCGTATCCCCCAAAACCTTTCCTTCTCCATTGGTGCCATGAACTCTCCTTTCACGAATTGGTACTGAGCCGACTATTTGTATGACAGCTACATTAGTTTTACTTTCGAATCACGTTTTTATTTTGACGATCTATTATCTGCGTGGTACAATGTAATTTTCATGATTTCGTTTACAGTCCTACAAATTAATCCATGAAAATTGGAAATATGGTGTGCAAGTGCACAATGTGATCCATAATCAAGTTAACCCTGTTCTTAATCAAATGTCCCCCAATATCGGTCTGGGCAACTCTGTGGTGTGAAAGAATGCATACATTTTTCCAGTAGTCAGTTGGTACCGAGAAATTGATATCATATTTTATTCTATGTGACCAAGAGCTTGGACTTTGTGGGTGTTAAATCATTATATACATGTATTATATATGTGTAGTGCGTCACAAATCATTATATACACGTATTATATACATGTATTATATACGTGTAGTGCGTCACAAATCAGTATTTCACGTTTGCCAAACGACAGAAAACAATCGTGATACAAGAAAAGGGGAAATTCGCCCTCGTTTACTTTGTGGAAAGATTTTATCAGTATTTATGACTCAATACAACTGTGATGAATTGTTTTCTTTACTGATATGTGCATGTAATGTTTTCTTTACTGATACGTGCACATACTGTTTTCTATACTGATACGTGTATGTATTGTTTTCTTTACTAATACGTGCATGCATTATTTTCTTTACTGATACGTGCATGTATTCTGTATGTGCATTGACTGTTTTCATGACTATTTATCGTCCTCTTTGTTGTGCAATCACGATATGTGGAATAAAGTCTTTGAATTGTAATATTTTGTTGAATTTAATTAAATAATTTAAAAAGTTTATATATTTTTTCTTGTAAACGATGAGATCCACAAGACGAAGGACATTGATACTGAAGCAGTTGTACATAACAATGCTTTGTAACATTCGGTTACAAAGGCGAATCCAGAATGTATTAGCGCATACATATTGTATGATTCTCTGTTCCCCGAACAAGGGTTGGGAACACATTGTTTTTACTCCGTTTCTTATTACTCTCCGGTACTTTTTTTTTTATCCGGGAATGTTCTCAGAAACTACACAAGAGATTTATATGAAACATTTTTTTATGTATATCATTTGTAGATGTGCAGAGCGATGGCAATTCTGCCTGAACGTGGATGTATGTGTATTGGACTTTTGGTATACTAACTTCGAAATTGTTCTAACTTTTCTGTTGATCATTGAAATCGTTTGATATTTACATTGTAGGTAGATATTGAGACAATTAAAGCGAAGGGGTTGATATCACAGCATAGATAGATAATATGTTTTTCTATAGAGTGTGTCATAAAAATGCCAACGCATGCGCATACATCGTCTTTTGAAGGTACAAATTTTGAAGGACCGTTATTGTTTCCGTTTTTCATCAAATTCATCTGAAATTTAAGTTTCGAATACGTCTTGGCACTCCTTACAAATTGCTATGGCTAGAATGACTGGCTGGCACGTGCATGTACGATCGCTTAATTCAGATTGAACAATTTTAAAATCACCATGACTTTCTTGAATACGATTCAAACATTATGGTATCCATATTGTACATGTAAATATGCGATACAAATACCTATTGAATGCCATAAACAAAGGTGCTGAGTCATACTCAAGTGCGCGTGTATCCACGTGCATTGCTTTTTTTCATTTTTTTGTACTGAAATGACCATAGCTTTCTTTAAAAGGACTTTTTGCTGTAGTTTTGTAGCATTCATGTCTAATGAATGGTGTGAACCATAAATGCTAGATTAGATTTGCGTGCTTTGTATTTTTTAACTTCTTTTCTCGGGCATTGATCTATAACTTTCCGAGATTTCAATGAAATGTATTGCAATTTAAGTGGCAGATGTATTTTTGGACCCTCTACTTGGTAGCACCGTCAAAATCATTAACACACGCGCGCGAGCAGGTGGGTTCAGTTTTGATTTGAACCGGTAAATCTCTTAATGAGAATAATGGACTGATATTGATTAGCTGCAGAACTGTAGCTCTCTGAGAAAATGTTGGGACGGATCTGTCTCAATATCTTCTCAAAAAGGTACAGTTCTGCAGCTAGATATTGATATGATCGGTACATAGTACAAACACTTAGCATGTAAGGTGACTGGTAGCACAGAAGCACAATGACAGCACTTTATACATGGTGCGTTTGGTGAACGTCCATAAAAGTCCTAATTGTTACCATTAGAACTAGTTACAACTGCTTCAGTAGTCATGTCTATATCCCTGCGACTTTCCATCACACTCATCTCCCCTTGGTGATCTCATGAACACTTGTGCGATCAATGATTTGTTGTTGGTTATGTTTATGCAAGAATATCTGACATTAGAACACATAAACCTTACAAAAATGCAATATTTGGGGTTTCTATAAAAGATTTTTAAAAAAAGATAAGCCGGACCTCTACTGGGGAGTGACCCCGTTCCGCACATATTCCTCTTTAGTCAATTCGCGCCCCTGTGAAGCCTTCAGCACCCTCTAACTGCAAATCTGGACCTGTACCCGATTTCTGTAGTCAAATTAACCTCAATGCTTGCTCATAAACCACATTCGTTTGCTTGGTACTGCCATTGGGGATCAGTCTTCACCATATATCACTGCTAGTACTTTGTATTCGTTACAACACAGTGTCTGTAATTAGCTTCCCCTGGTTCATGTAAAACGTCTGTTGTAACGGCTACACAAGTGTGGATGACCTGTGGAGTTTTCAATGCTTATATTCAATACTGAAACAGACTCATGAAAGAAGATGCGTTTGTGAAACACAAATGCCCCCGATAATGGCCAATTCCAAAGACGGCCAATGTCACAAGGACAAATATCTTGGTACCAGCAGAAAGATTTTGTCACAAGAAATCCTCATGTGCAATATGAAAGCTCTAATATTTACCATTTAGACGTTATGACTAATGTCAATTTTTTTAACTAGGTCAAATGCCAATGTCAAAAGGTTTAGTACCCACGGAAAGGTCTTGTCACAAGGAAGACTCGTGTGAAATATCAAGGCTCTATCACTTACTGTTCAAAAGATGTTAGCAAGGTTAAAGTTTCAGACAGAATAACAGAATTACGGAATGGCAGACAGGACAAAAACAATATGCCCCCGATCTTGGATCTCGGGGACATAAATATATTGTGCATAAACGGACAACGTATCCATTTAGACTTTCTTACGTTATTATCAAGGAATATTGAACTCTATCTATTCAAGGAATATATGGGTAGTTTACTCGGATCATGGAAAGCAGATGATCTAGTTTGCCAATACAACCTATCATTACGTCAGATGCTGTCTTGCTGTCATTGATATTGATTGTTAAGCCATTCTTGTCATACTGATTTGAGTATGGATTAGGATTACTCCGTTTATCAGATCAAGATAAAGGGCTCACGGCGGGTGTGACCGGTCGACAGGGGATACCGTCTCCGGTATATCAAGGGATCCGTGTTTGCCCAACTCTCTATTTTGTATTCCTTGTTGGAGTTGTGAGATTGATCATTGTTCGTTATCTTCACCTTTCACAGAATTTGGAAACCAAGGGGCGATGTTTGTTTTACACTCGGTGACACGAACTAGATATTTTATTCCTTTATTACAAGTATATTCATATTTTGAGGTAAAACTGCTGGTATTCTAGTACACATGGTTGATTTTTTCCAATACAATTGGTCGTGGACTTAAATTTAACTAAGAATAACTATCCTCTCATTCGCCGGACTTCTACTTTAGATATTTGATTATCTTGAGTTTGCCCGTACTGAACTCGCCAACATACAAATTGCCATTTAAACTATTCACTCTGATGTCCCTTGGATCTACCAGACTGCAGTTATCAATGTACATGATAAAGCTACCCTCTTCGTCAATAACATGAATGCAGCCATTCTCTGAATCTGCGATTAGAATTTGATAAAATCTATCTGCTGCCACGCCGTTCGGAGAAAACTCTTTACATCCCCGGGCATTGCGGTTTCCTTCGTAACTAAATCGGAACTCTCCAGCTTTGTTCACTACCACCATGCATTTATTCACAGTCAGTGAAACACAAATGTCCTTGTTTCCGTTTTCGGTTAGGAAAATATCTCCACCTTTGTGGGAAAATATGGACTCTCCGTCTTCATCAAACTGAATTTCATGTTTAATGGATCTTGCGTCATACTGGATGATTTTGCATTGGTCATTGTAACTGGTTGTCATGCAAACCAACACGTCACCTGCCTTGGTGACACAAATTGCGCGCGGTGTCCACTCCTGCAATTTGACCAAAGCCTCCAACTTATTGTCATTTATGTTATACTTGCAGACAGTTTTATCTTTCCAATCACAAAAGTAGAGCTCTCCTCCGTCCACAGTTGACAGATCAGCTGAATGTTCGCCGGAAGTGACGTTTACACTATCCTTTACAGCACCGGAAAAGTCTGAACACGAAATTGTGCTTTCGTACAGAAAAGACATCCAGACTTTATCTGGCTGACAAATCTCAATACGGTCTAAGTCCGTGTTTTTGGTATCTAACTCTAAAACAACAACAGGATTTATCAGAGAGGCGGACATCTGTCCGGGAATCTCACCACTGATGCTTTCCTCAATCGCGGAAATGGCGTTCACACCTTCAAGTTCATCACAAATGTCTCTGAAATCGTGATTCTTGTGATCCCCAGAAACGATGCATTTATTACAAACAGGAATCATACACTGCTGACACTGAATCTCGCACGTGTTTCCCGCGTGTATCTCACAGTGGGGTCGCTGGGAACCACGATATCCAAATCCCACCATATCATGTGACCTCTGACCCTGAGGCACATGACTTAACATACATGATCTACAAAGTTTGACACGACACGTGTTGCAGTAAACTTCCACGGCTTCTTTGGTATCGCTACACAGATCACACCTTACAGGGTCCTGTGCCAGTACCAGCGAGCCTGAGTGTGCCATAGCCAAATCTGAAATCAGGGGCAAAACTTAAAATTAATATCTCTTCTCCACCGAAGATCACGATATCGTGAATGCAATATGTAAAGGATATAAGCCAAAAACTGTCCATTCTGTGAGAGAAAGAACTGATCGAGGCCCGTAGGGCCGAGATCGGTTCCTTCTCTCACAGAATGGACAGTTTGAGGCGTTATATCCTACTTAAAACATTACATCTTTTGTTCTAAGAATGGACAGTCTTGGGTAAACCCATTGACAATGATAATTATGAATAAAGCTATTTTGAATAGTCTGACAATATAACCAGTCTTGTGTAGAAGTCTGTTTCTTTTGTTCACTTATTGGACAGTGTCATGTGAGTAGTCTTCTACTGCAGATTTTATAAGTACTGAGCCATATCAACATGTCTTCCCCTTATGGAGAGAGCATTTTCATTGCACAGTCAAAATATAAGGATTTTAGTGAAATTATTGCAAATATTCTGGATATGGAGGGTGAAAAAGTTATGAAGCCAAATTTTGATCTGAAAAGCATTGTGTTTTCGAGTATTTGGATGAGGAAATAATTAACGCCAGCCAAAAGAACCCAATACACCTATCTCGTGAAGTGAAATCATTTGATGAAAGCGGAAATAATAATTCAGGATTAGGATATGCTAATACAGAAAAAAAAAAAAGCGTTGTGAAGAAGTTTTGGAATGTGCCTCTGAATCCAGCGAAATTCAAATACAGTATGGAAATATGTCTTTCAAATTTAAGTTTTGATGCGATATAGTAATGGCCAATGGAATTAAAAAATTGTGAATCTTACGAGTTGAAGCAGAGAATTCTACTAAAGGGAAATATCATTTTGAAGTGTTTTAGTGATTTTTCCAATATCTGTGTTGATTCTTACTTGTAGGGAATTTAAAATTAAATTTGTATCTCTTTGACAAATGTATTGTCTTTCTCCTATTTTCAGCCTACCAGTAGATGTCTAATAAGTTTTTGGGTTTACCTGTAGGTGTCCAATAAGTTGACAATTACATGTACTGTCCATTATTTTTAAGAACGAACAGTATCTGTCCATTCTTAAAAATAATGGACAGCAATTGTCAACTTATTGGACACCTACAGGTAACCTTTTCACTACAAGTGGACTTTCTTCTATATAAAAGCCTAAAAAGACAAAGGATTGCGTAACAAAAATGTTTTAAATGGAGATATACTGGTTTTTATTAAAAGAATTTACTACATCTCGAGTTTACATGTATTGCACAGTAAGAAAAGTGAAGTTCAGTTTAACGTATTTGACAACTATAGGTGGGTACCATGTATAGAGGGTGTTTCAACAACAAATAATTCTTGTCATTATATCATTAATCAATAATTTTGTGCTTTCCCATTGGCCCAACCCATGGGGATCCGGGTTAGAATAGGTCGTCAGTACCCCTTGGCTTGTCGTAAGAGGCGATTAAACGGGCCCGGTCCTTCGGATGACACCGCAAAAACCGAGGCCCTGTATCACAGCAGGTGTGGCACGATAAAGATCCGCCCCTGCTCAAAGACCCTAACCAGTAAGCACCGATAAATCAGTTTTATTTTATTGTTAACACATAAGTCAGAAGTCAACAGCTATGTAAACAAACTTGTCATTATAATTGTATGTATTGTATATCTTATACAGACCCAAAGTCGGCTGTGTTTTTATATATTTTTCTCGTGTAATATTTCATAACGTTGTATAATGATGTTATAATGATATGCAATCAATATCAATACAATCCGTCACCTTTGAGGTCGTGTTGTTAAATCTATCATGTGTAACTAATAAATAATGCCATAACTCCTAAAAATTGAAAATGAAACCGGTTGAATTATTTTCGGCGTTCTATTTTTTCTTTATCATACTATTACTTGTGTGTGTGTGTGTGTATCTATATATATATATCTACATATATAAATCACAGAAAATTTCACTTCATTTGGATACCCACTTCCGCCCCTACCCGGGGTTGAACTCACGACCTGCGGAACCAAATCTCCTAGCAGCATGTAACCAGCGCGCTAGACCGCTCGACCATCTAGGCAAGTCAATATATATATAAAAGCACTAAAGTTCCAACAACACCCGATACCTCAGAGTGTCGGATCCACAACATGGATACAAGGTCAAATACAAAAAATTATACAAAGCACTAAAATGACCAACGACACGAACAACCAGATTGTCAGATTTTCGGGACGACTCGTCCCTTCTTCAGGACAAACGAAAAGAATTACATACTGTGGCCAATATCAACAGAGCATAATAACAAAAACTACATATAAAATTTATACATCTAGATGTTCGTGTCGTTGGTCATTTTAGTGCTTTGTATGTATGTATGTATGTATGTATGTATATGTATATGTATGTATGTATGTATATGTATATATATATATATATATATTTGAATTAAATTGTGACGTTTTGAATGTTTTGATAGTAATCGATGAATACACTGAATATTATGTGCAAGTACATGTGCATTAAAGAATTTTGTCAAAAGAGGAGGGATATATAAACACCGTGTGTTCGTTCCATTCTCTACTCTTTGTTCGCTAACACCTCTGTCAATGAGAAATTACAAGATTCTTGTATTGATTAAGCAATGTATGGTGCAGAATTTTAAGATAGAATTTTGTTACGGCATATATAAACAATTCCTATAATTTTAATCAAATTAAAGCATATTTTCCCGATTTTTTTGGGGGGGTGTTGTCTTTGCTGCGTTCTTATGTTCTGCTCCGCGTACGTTTACCCCCCCCCCCCTCCCCTCAGCGCATTAGAAGATATCATTAGCGTGTAACCATCGGTATGAAATATAATCATGTACATGTATACTATATATACAAACAAGACAGTGTGTAGAGCTCACCTTGACGATCCGTGGACTCGTTAAGTCGATCTTCTAAGCTGGTAATTCAAGCAACAGGCATGAAAGTCCGTGATATTTCACACCTCATTGATCAGCAATAAACCACCGCTGCTCTACCTAATACATAACCTCAATAGACTTAAAGTACGAAAGCTTAGTGGAGTCATATTAGAGGAGGAAGCAGTTATGGGATATCAAAGGTCACAATATTAACGAGATCAAAAGTCGAAATAACGAGACAATTTAAAGATAGAGAAGTGTAATAACAAAACCAGTCAGATGTCAATATCGTCGCCGTCGTTGTTTATTAGTCAAAAGCAAATGCAGCCTATAGACATAGTATACAATGTAATAAATCTAAAATCATATAAAGGTCAAGAAAGAATAGAAATTGTGCTTATACATTGGTATTTCTAATTTCAAAGGAATTAAAGCGTTAAAGATATTCAAAGCTTAAATCTATCAACACGGTCCGATATGTGTGAAAGCTTACTAGGTCTCAGACCTATCATATCTGAAATTGATAAAAAGAAACTATTGTTTTTAGGAAAACTGTGCAATTTCTCTCACAATGTGCTGGCGAAACAAATATTTCTCTTCAGACTCTTTACATTTTTGTGTAACCCATGGGAAACCACGCACGGATTCATTAAAGACATTCTAGTCATTCTGGATAAGTACTCCTTGACGCAATATCTTGCATCTTACTTGGAATCTGGTGCCTTCCCAAACAAATATACCTGGAAAAAAAACTGTAAAATCCTCTATTTCTCTTTACGAAGATTGTGAATGGAATAAACGAACATATCTTGACTCAGACTTTACGCGATTTATACAGTTACATGATGGAAAGGGGTTGCCAAGAATTTGGAAAATCATATGGTCGACACAAGAAACCAAAATTATTAAAACCTTAGTTAAACTCTGGACAATACCTCCCATGATAAACATGTATACATGCCAACTTTGTAACTCCGAATATAATGATATGTTTAAACACATTGCCTGCAGTTGTCACAACTTTTCCTCAAACAGAGAACAATTTTGGGACGATATTACAAACCTTGATCTGTGTGTCTGTGCAGAATTCTGTGCCCTTGATGAAGAAGATTTATATACATATATGTTAGGTAAAGCCCCAATTTATCCACTGTCAGAACAGAAGGAAAAAAAGTTACTACTTCTATGTGGGAATTATTTAATTAAAGTTTTTGCTGTATACAAAAGGTGCATATGAATTTCAACTAAAAGTTAGTATACAATAAGTTCCTTTTATATCACATTTCCTCTCTTTTTTATTCATTTACATGTAATTATGTAATGGTAGCTTTTTTCTTCTTCTTTGTTCTCACATTTTCATATCTGTAGATATGTTGTATGATTCATCCCTAATGTAATATATATATATGATATACTCTCTGCAAAGAGGAATAAAATATTGAATGAATGAATGACAGAGGGTCTGATATAATATTACTTTTTCAAAAACGTGATTCTTAAATGGCTGTAATAGGTACACTTAATATAGCTTATGTAGCGAAGATTTAATTAGTCAATAGCGGGTCTTCAAAAGTGACAGATTTAAATACAGCCTCAATCGATTATCTCATTAATGACGACTTTTCATCTTGCTAATGCGATTTTTTAAATATCATATCCATGAATTAAGAAAGTCGTAATTAATCAGTATAACGACTTCTTATCTCGTTATTACGATCTTTTATTTCGTTATGACAATTTAATTACGACTTCTTATTTCGTCCTTACGACTTACATGTATACATTTTTTTCATGCATCTAGTTTGGCAACACTAGGCTTCCGTATGATAGGTAAAGGTTACGTGCATTTTAACTAAACATGCAAGGCATGACGAAAAAGGAAGTACAGCGTGGGAGAGAGATATTATCCTCTGTATATAGTAACCCACGTATTCAAGTTATACTTAAAAGTGTATCTTCCCAAATTCCAATCTTTTTTTTTTTCTTCGTCTACGATGGAGTTAAGACAGTTGCTTGTTAGTTTTGTGTTTGTGAAATAGAATGCATAATGTATAGCATTGATGTGTTACACCCCAAATCGTCGCCCCGTCTCAAATCGTCGCCGGATGACATTTTACCCCAAATCGTTACCCGGAACAAGATTGCACTATCATTAGGGGCGACAATAGTACACCCCAAACCATCTCCTGTCCTAAATTGTCGCCTGCCAATATTTTATTGACGTTTTAGGAAGTTATTAACAGGTTTGTAAAATTGTAACAGGTTTTTAGTTTAACAATAAGCAACTCCTGTATGGGTTCAGGGAATTTTAATATCGCAGTGAAGGATATCTCACATGTACATGTTTACAGCCCTGCAATACATGTAAAATAGCAATAATATGATATCACAGCTAGAAAGCATTACTTAATAATTGAAAATATTACTTATAAGATTTATGAATGTAATTTCCATCAAGATAAATGTATTACTTATCTCAAAATCACAATCAAGGGAGACAACTCTTAAAGTTACATACATGTACATGTATCAGTCGGAACTCCTCGAATGTCTCGCGCACTCGAGTGCGAGAGACATTCGAGGAGTTCCGATTGGTACATGTATACTGGTATGAAGAGATTTCTCCCATAGTCATAAAAATACATTATCATTAAAACTTAAATCATATATTTACCATTATATGGGAAGAGGCTTCCACATACATGTACAGGGTAATATATATATATATATATATATATATATATATATATGTGTGTGTGTGTGTGTGTGTGTGTGTGTGTGTGTGTGTGCATGGACTCTGTAATTTACATACAATAATCTAAAAATACTATTTATTAAAGTTAGATTCAATTGCTCACTCCGAACAAGTTAATCAAATATTCTGATTATAAAATAATGTGTAACTTGATAGATTCACCAATTTACTCTAAACATAAGCAATTGATTTATGAAATCAAAGAGCTTTAAATAAAACTATCATTCTTTCTAGATCTAGCCTTTCTCTCAGTTGATATTTAGTTCAAAAGGAATCTCATTAAATCTGCAAATATATAAAGACTGGCCATATTAATTGACATTTACTAATAAGGATAATTTGTAATGCATTACTTGCCAGGAGAGAAGGAAAAGTCTTTGTAGAAGGTCTTAGTCAATGTTTTCAAAATGATGTCCATATCAAGTCTGTTCTCTCTCAAAACCAGACAAAGAATGCTAAATTTTGGCGGTAAAACCCAATGACCAAAACAATAAAAACCCACCAAAAGCAACTTCACAAAACACAACCAATGAACTTCAAGAACACTACAAGACCTTTGACATATGCCTTAAGGTAATAACTATTAAATGTGTTCACCTATATACATGTATGTACATGTAAGGGTTAGAGAAATAAAGGAGTGGATCTAGGTTTTTCTGAAGTAAAATATATTGAAGCATATATCTATAGCAAAATTTATTCATTAACCCAAAGATCACCCTGTTACAAGTGATGTAGGTCAAACCAGTTTTGTTTTGTTCTTGTTAGATCCGTTTTAGCTCACATGAGCTGAAAGCTCAAGTGAGCTTTTTTGATCGCCTGTTGTCCGTCGTCTGTCCATCTGTCTGTCTGTCTGTCCGTCTGTAAACTTTTTACATTTTCCACTTCTTCTCCAGAACCATTGAGCCAATGTCAATCAAACGTGGCTAAAGTCATCCTTGTGTGGAGGGCTTTCATGTTTGTTCAAATGAAGGACCATGACCCTTTCAAAGGGGAGATAATCACAAAAATGCACAAAATAGGGTGGGGTCATTTAAAAATTTTCTTCTCAAGAACCACTGGGCCAGAAAAGCTGAAATTTACCTGAAAGTTTCCTGACATAGTGCAAGATCAAGTTTTTTTTTAAATCATGGCTCCCCGGGGGTAGATTGGGGCCACAAAAAAATTACATACAAATATATAGGAAACATCTTTTCAAATCTTCTTCTCAATAACCACTGAGCCAGAAAAGATGAGATTTACATGAAAGCTTTCTGACATAGTGTAGATTCAAGTTTGTAAAAATCATGGCCTCCAGGGGTAGGTTGGGGCCACAATAGGGACTAAGGTTTTACATGCATATATATATATGGAAAGTCTTCAGGTATGGGGCAAGGTGACTCAGGTGAGCGATCTGGCCCATGGGCCTCTTGTTTTAGTGCCGTCTGTCCGTCCACGTGTGTTAATATATACACAGTGTATAGGCATAACGGACACTTTCAGAGAAAGCGATGGACTCATTCTGTTGAATTTCCAAAAACAATAATAGAGTTTTCCACGAGTGAGGACTCTTGACGAAAAAGGAAGCGATAGTATTTTTTAAACTCGACTTGCACGGAATATTAGTGGTATTACCCTACATTAGGGAGGCATTGTTGAGTGGTATTACCCTACATTAGGGAGGCATTGTTTAGTGGTATTACCCTACATTAGGGAGGCATTGTTTAGTGGTATTACCCTACATTAGGGAGGCATTGTTTAGTGGTATTACCCTACACTAGGGAGGTATTGTTTAGTGGTATTGCCGTACCTTAGGGAGGCATTGTTTAGTGGTATTACCCTACATTAGGGAGGCATTGTTTAGTGGTATTACCCTACATTAGGGAGGCATCACTTACTGAGATTACGCTACATTAGGGAGGCATTGTTTAGTGGTATTACCCTACATTAGGGAGGCATTGTTTAGTGGTATTACCCTACATTAGGGAGTCATTGTTTAGTGGTATTACCCTACATTAGGGAGGCATCACTTACTGAGATTACGCTACATTAGGGAGGCATTGTTTAATGGTATTACCCTACATTAGGGAGGCATTGTTGAGAGGTATTACCCTACATTAGGGAGGTATTGTTTAGTGGTATTACCCTACATTAGGGAGGCATTGTTTAGTGGTATTACCCTACATTAGGGAGGCATTGTTTAGTGGTGTTACCTTACATTAGGGAGGCATTGTTTAGTGGTGTTACCTTACATTAGGGAGTCATTGTTTAGTGGTATTACCCTACATTAGGGAGGCATTGTTTAGTGGTGTTACCTTACATTAGGGAGGCATTGTTTAGTGGTATTACCCTACATTAGGGAGGCATTGTTTAGTGGTGTTACCTTACATTAGGGAGTCATTGTTTAGTGGTATTACCCTACATTAGATATAAGGATATAAGATAAACATATTACATAAATGCTTTCCACGAACTCCGTGACTTATTTCGCGGCGATGTTGAAATGGTTGGAAAATATGATTTTTGGTTTATTGTTTACCTTTTATTTGAATAAGTATAATATCGCTTACCTATTAGCATTTTATACGATGATTTATTTTATGCGCTTAGGGTTTACAAGTCCTTCTTGGACTCTATCACTAAAGAATCCTTCAAATATGGAAATCATCACCAAATATGGAAATCATCACCAAATATGGAAAGCATCACCAAATATGGAGACGAATCAAGGTCAGGTAATTTTCAGCTGTTACGGTTAGGCCAATAATATTACTTTTACATACTTGACAGTGTTTATGCAAAAAAATATAAATGATATTAATATATAGCAAGAGGTTCACATGCCTTATCGGTAACCTGAATACTAGTTTTAAAAAAGTATCACTACTCCCAAGAGCTTTGAAATCTAGGGGAAAAAACCCTGTTCTCAATATTTCAGCTAAATTCTAATATTCAGCGACAGTATAAAACAAGATGTGTGTTCTTAAAACGTCAATGCCCTATAAAGTGCATACAATGATGAAAAGCTTTATATATGTGTATTAACATTAAACGATATGACTAATCTGGACCCTTCCTAGAGTCAAAACCCTTGGGTTGCGAAATTCACCATTTTTTATACATCTTTTCCTGCTATTTCCTGCATCTAGATTTTATACGGCATCAGCAAACTTAAAGAAGTTATAATAATTTTAACACCACCCTGAAACCGAACCCTTACACCTAGGATCATGAAATTTACAATTTGGGTAAATGACTACCTTCTCCTTATCCATTTAGTTTCAATTTAGTATCAATAGCATTAAAGCAGATATCATTTATATGCTTTGCAAACATCCACTATATTTACCAAGTTTGGCCCCATCCTGGAGTCAGGACCCCTACCCCAAGCATCATGAAAGTTACATTTTTTTTTTTATAGAGGCCTTCCTCTACATTACTATGTATTTAGTTTTTGTTACACGTCTGCGGTTGTAGAGAAGATTTATGGTCAATTTATGGCAGTTTTACCCCGCCCCTAAGACCCTAGGGGTGCAGGAATCCTGAAATTTACAATTTATGTCACCCTTGGCCTAAAGATGCTTCATACCAAATTTTAAAAGAATTGGAAAAGCAGTTATCAAGAAGAAGTTTAAAATGTTCAATTGTTGACGGACGACACACGACGACGCATGACAACTAGTTGCAATAGGTCACCTGAGTTTAAAAATAAATAACGTGGGTTTGAAAGCATTTTTGATCTCCAGTTTAACAAACCAACAAAAACACGGAAATTGTAAATGAATATTTAAGTAAATCATTCTTTCTAGATTTAACTGCAGATCTGCATCCTCGCTAGCCATGGGTTTACGATCCGCTCCGCTTCTCTACAACGATGTACAGAAGCGGGGCGGATCGTAAAACCTTGGCTAGCGAAGATGCAGGTCTGCAGCTCTGTGGGGGAAAATATTGGACAGACCAAAGATCCACATACATGTATCAACCCCTTATACAAACCTTCGATTTACGGCGCAGAAAAAATGAAAATGCGCACGGTTGAGAGCTTAAATGTATATCGTTGTATTCTTGTACCGCTGTCTCAAAAACTTCCTAACATATTTTCTCACTATTTATGTATTTGAGTCCAAACATATCTACAAATATTCACTAAAGCCCCATGAAGCCCAAAAACTCACGGCTTCAAATGATTCCGTTTGTTGACGTTGACGTTTCATGTAGGTCACCTACATGTAGGAATGAGTTTTTAGGAACGTTTTGAAAAAAAGAAAACAACTAAAACTAAAAAAAAATATAAAAAAATAATAAATTTAAAAGAAATTGTATATATACATGTACATAAAGTAGAAAATATGAGGTCCAGTTATGTCCCTTAGATTAGAAACGTACTATACCGCCTAAAAATGATCGACTAAATAAACTTTAGTACATTAATAATATTTTGGACATTGAAATTTTACCTTGATAATTCATTTGTGCAATCATAAAAAAATAATAAATATATGTTGCAAAAACAAATGTATATATGACTGAAGAATATCTGTCATTCATCTGCATTCTGAGATCGATGCACATGTAAACAAAAATATGGCGATGCATAAACATCCACGTCTATGTATTCAAAGCAGTTGATATAATTTGTCAACATAAAACTAAATACTTGAAATATTTTTTCAAAATAGATCTAGAATACCCTACTATCTCACTTTTTTTTTTTTTTTTGTCAGCAGAAACCATGTCTTGGCTTTGTCCGATTCGAAAAATGCCATGACGTCACGAATGATCTGGGGCCCGTTTTACAAAATAACTTACGACAAAGTCGCAAGTCTTAAATTGTATTACACAGTTATTACTTTAAATGAATAAAGTAAAACTTTTCTGAGGCTTAATTTTCAACATTTTAAAGAAATATGTTGCATTTGGAGCGAATAACCTTACAATAAACCGGAAAATTCCAGTATGTAAAGTTTGTCGTAAGTCGTAAGTTGTTTTGTAAAACGTAGCTGAATAGGTAAACGACCGGCTGTATATTTCTGAGTTGAATAGAAGTAAAGTTTGCGTTTTCATGGATGTTGCAGGATAACCCCCTTGGTCTCGAAATGCTGTTTGAAATATAAACGACTGTGCTATCGCCTCGACTTGTATTCTTATATATTTCTAAACAATATTTCTCGACCTCGGATGTTATCCTCAAATATCCTGCATCATCCACGAAAACGCGAACATTATTTCTTAAATAATAACTGTTGTGGGATAGTAAAACTTTATTCTTCTGCATATCATGGATTTACATATATTACATAATCTTAGTTTTATTCACCCCGTCAGCATTTATTCCTGGTTACATATTAACTTGAATAACGTCAAGCCCAGTCTTGCAATAACAAGGCATTTAGATAGCGTTTCACACACACGTATCTGAATTAGACACCCATGTTCATCCACACTCACGGCTCCCTCATTTCCACGTTTCGATTTTGCAGCTGAACATTCCCACAGTACAGCTTTATAGAATTCCGGATTTCCCGGGAGAGTTTGAGTCTGTTTTTATGGAAGAACATCCGGAACATCAGCCCAATGATTTTAGGTACCAAACCTACAATCACCGTTGCGAATGCAGTAATGTACAGGTCAATATTTCTCGCATAAGAAAATTCCAATATATAGTTTATGGATACGCTTAAAACAAATATTATAAGGGACAGCTTCAAAAGTGACATGAATACAGCAGATCGAATTGGTTTTAATCGGTTGACAATCATAAAGAAAAGTTCCTTAGGAATTCCTTCATTTTCGTAATCTCGGCGGTATACCACTATGCCGATATCTTCGCGATACTTGCTCATCTTCTTACAAACCTTTCTTACGGAGTAAAACAAAGTATCGTAGCTCGACGAGATTCCTCGGATACAGTCCAAGATATAGAACGCGACAGAGACTGCCAATATGAGAGTTTTATACGAAACAGTGGGGTGCACAAAAAGCCCAATGTACGTAAACAAAATCACATCACACAAGAAAAGGAAGCTTTCTAAGAAGATGAGGCTAAAAATGTACATGACAAACATGACAACGACCAATGAAACAATAGAGAATAAAATTCGTACGGCTCTAGGATATTGGACCTCGTTCATTGGCGCCACTGCGAAGGCCCGGCACACAATGAAGAGAAAAGCAAGCGTTGGTATGCTGTAGAATAACAGACTCAGAAGTAGTTCAAGTACACATAGAATCAAGTAGAACGGAATTAAAACTAAGAGACAAATTTTACGTCCAGAAAAATGGCGAAATCCACTCCAACGCTGATATTGCAAAATAATTGCAAAATTCCAGAAGCTGGGGTTAATTACCATAAAGAAGTGAGATTTCAGTGTGTGGTAAATTTCATCATAGCCGTTGGCAGAGTCATTCGGTTTCTGAGCCCCGTACTTTACTTTTACAGAGTCGTCAATGTACAGAGGGGATTTAGTAATAGAATCGTTTGATGGTAGACCTTTCGCCAAAAAGCTAGCAAGATTTCTTGGTATGCATGCACAGAACAGAAAACAAATCAAATAGGACAAAAGAGCGATGCGGGGGCCTCCAAAGTACGGTAGAAAGTTTTCTTTACCGTCACGAACATTGACTAACAGAGACTCAAAATTTCGTGGAACCCCTTTTTGTATGCACGCAACTATGTAATCTTGGAGATACTTATTCATCAGAAAAAGTTTTGTGACGATCAAAGTCAACGATAGACAGGAAAAGCAAGCTCTGGCAATCCTGGACGACAACACAGGAAAACGTATGCAACATCTCTTAAATACGTTTTCTATTATGTATCCCACGTGGATCGGATTATAGAAAATCCACTTTTCGTGGTTCGGTTCGTCTTCTGCCGTGTTAAATCGGTTATATCCTTCGTTATTTTCCATCCTTTGTTGATAAGTGAGTTCATGGATACTAGCGTTTAACCACATGAGAACTAATGCAAAGAACATGAACAAAATACATCCTAGGGCAAAAGGTATACTAAGCGCCAGCCAATCTCCGTCTGTAGCTTTATGATAGTTGCCAGAGCATTCGAGTTGTCTTGCTTTGTTCCATCGACAACATCGATATGCTACTCGTTCCGCTGGACAGATAAAGTTCTGACAGAGGGCGTACAAGTCACTCGGTATAGGCAGACGCTCTTTGTAACACCAGTAACTCTTGTTGTACGAAGCCAACAAGTCTTCGTTGTTTTCCGTGACCGAAATACGGCTAACGGCGAAATCGGTTAGATTGCTCAAAGCCAAAGCAATTAATTGCATTGATTTACTTGTTCCCACGACAATAGAGCAATTCCCATGCAATTCTAAGGACACTGGGAAGTTATAAAGAGTCTTTGAGGACAGGAATCCAAGAGACCATATTCCGTATTCCACAGGCCAGTTAATAAAGTAAAGTCCGCCATGGGGACCAGGAAAAGTCCACGACCATTTATTTCCCTGCAGAGCGCAAACCGTTTCATTGTATTCCATCTCTAAATGAAAAGTGAAGAAGTCGTAACCGCCATGCTTGATGGCCTCGAGGAATTTGTGTTTGGTTCGCAGTGATACTGCTAGATGGCAGTCGGAGTCCACGCCATTAGTGTATGGATACATCTCCCCCCACGAGCTACAGTGAGGTTGCCTTGAATTAACTGAAACTTCTTGGATTGCCGCTTTAACATTAACCCCAGATATCACGGTAAAAACACAAATGATTGTCAACTCCATTTCAGCCGATAACAAGGATGTGCTGTTGAAGAAGTGCTATTCGCTATTCATACAAAGCTAAAAAAAAAAAAAAAAATTAAAAAAAAAATAATATTAAAAATAAGAAAGAAGAGGCCCGTGGACCACATCGCTTACATGAACATGTGTGACGAGAACAAAGAGGAGTTTAGGCTTCGTTGTGGTGCTTATTTATCAATCTAACAATTACGTAAACTTGTATATATTGAAATTTTCTTTAATTTACCAGATCAGGATATAGGGCTCACGGTGGGTGTGACCGGTCAACAGGGGATGCTTATTCCTCCTAGGCATCTGATTCCACCTCTGGTGTGTCCAGGGGTCCGTGTTTGCCCAACTATCTATTTTGTATTGCATATAGGAGTTATGAGATTGATCACTGTTCGTTATCTTCACCTTGCATAAGACAAAGGTTAAACTTTACACCCATTGTGGCTCCACCATGGCCCCAGAGACCATGTTATGAAAAATCTGAAACGACACCATCTGAGATGTGTAAATATCAATTTAACAATCTGCATCCTTGTGGTTGTTGAGAAAAGGGGTTTTCAAACAGTTTAATTGTAATTAAACCTAGACCTCAATTGCGACCCCACCATGGCCCAAGGGATTATGGAATGAACAAATCTGAAACTATACCACTTGAGGATGTTTGTATTAATCCCTTGTGGGTCATAAGAAGAATATTTTCAAATATCCGTGTACTTTGAACCCCTGTTTTGGTTCCACCCAAGCAATACGGGTCATGATATGAACATACTAGTATCTGAAAATTATACTGACTGTCTGTTCCTTTAAATTGTGGTTCTTGAGATGATTTTCAAAGAGTTTCCTACATGCAACTAATGTTAACTTTGAATCACTATTGTGGCTCCATCCTGGCCATGGGGGTCATGGAAAGAAGAAACTTGAATCTTTAGAATGTATGTAGTAATTCGATACGATACAAGTGTTTGACCTTTCTGGTTCCTAGGTCCTCGAGGATTCTGAATTTTAAACTCTCCAACCCATTTTTGCTGTCTCTTTATTATCTACCCTTCAGTATTTCAATAAAAGTGAATCTCCTGCAACCAAGGATGCTTTAAGGCAAGTTTGGTTGAAATTGGCCCAGTGGACGAAATTGTGAAACGTTTACAAATGACAAAGAAGACGGATGAAATGCAAATTTGATCAGAAAAAGCATGGGTAAAGGGTACACACCTTGCATCAGTTAGGTTAAAGCATGGGTAAAGGGTACACATCAGTTAGGTTATGGCAGACTAATGAAAAATAATATTTTCCCTTTTATTTCAATACTTGTATTCATATTGGTGTAGTTGATAAATCATTACCCTAAATTGTAATCCGCATTCGCTTTGATTTTCTGTCATTTTATACTAAATTCGCACCATCCAAACCCCTTCAGGGTACCGTGAGAGGGGATTTAGACATTGGGCACATTCTAGAACTCTGTCCTTTAAAAACTCTACCTTTCATCATATGTCACCCACCTTACCTCTCGGTCACAAACCATTTGATGGACCATGTAGGTTTTCATCTGAATTTCTTCAAAAACTGACAACGTATCTTAGTTTCGTATTTGCACCCTTCTACATATGTATATGCTAGGAATCATGGTGACAACTACATGTTGCATATCGATTTGTTTTTACTGACATGCATCTTAAAATTAATTTACACATTTTTACTTCAAATATGGGGCATTTCCATTTTTTAGGAACGTTGACGAACCTACAGTGCGAAACTGTCCAATGCTACCTGAGCATTCGGCTCAGGTGAGTTAAAATACAACAAGGTAGTAAATGTTACGATTTATTCGCTGAATCATTGCCCGTGTTGTGTAACAAAAGCTGGCGTCGCTTTGTTGGTGGCTTCTAGCTTGCATGAAATACGAGTCATATGCACAAAATTGTATAATATAACGTACATTAAGCAGGGAAATAAAACTCTGTCTATATGGACATTTGTATCAAAGGGTAATCTGAGATGCCCCAAAAGTGAATAGTTACAAAAACTTTGATATGATGGAATTACTATACCTTTAGTTGAAATGACTCAGTGGTCGGTGCTTGCCTTCAAGTTGTACTGACATCATATATAAAATAAACGAGGAAGTCCGCCATATTTGATATTTCTCAGGGCCGTAAATTAACCTTCAATTTGGAGGACGCAGGAAATAAGGCGGGGGTCTGGGGGCCGCCCAGGCCCCCAGCACATTTTGTGCACACTGAACACGTTTCGTGCAAAATCCTTGATTCTAGGGCCTTCTAAGATGTTACTTGACTAACTCATTCTAAATGAAAGATTTGGAATGCTTTTTAAGGGAGGTATCATGTTCTTAGTTATTGGAAACAACATAAATTCTAATGAACTTTAAATTTTAATTTTTTTTGGCTCAAAAGTTGGAGGAGGCAGCTGCCTCCTCCGCCTCCATGTAATTTACGGCCCTGTTTCTTCACTCTGTCTTACTCTAACCACATGTATCCCAGATACGTCTTTCGTACACATCTCCCATAGTAATGTATTGAGGATGGGAGAATATGAAATGGTGTTGTAAAATGGCATGAATATACTCAAAAGGACATTAAAAATATTGAAAACCCGTTTGTATCCCAACAATAAACACGTTGTCACCCCACTACACAGACTGCGAGTCTTGTAAGTTTCTTACAAATATGTCTGTTTACGGTGACGGAAGACGTCAAAGGTAGAATGGGTTTATTTAGCTTCCAGACAGAATGGCATCTACACAGAAAATGAATTGAAACAATTTAGTAATCATAGTTATTTATTTTTTAAGATCACACCCAGTCCATTAGATGATCTAATGCTGAATCGAGGTTCAAGTTTTTCAAAAATAGGTTAAACCCCAAGATCAAAGTTAAACATTTGGTACCAATAGAAAGGTTCTGTCGCAGGGAACACATGTGAAATATGAAAGCCCTATCATCATGCATTCAAAAATTATGGCCAAGGTTGAAGATTTTGCCGACCAATGGACAGGCCAAACACACATGCCCCAAACCTCTGATTAAGGAGGAACAAAAATGTAGCAGCTAAAATTCCTTCAATAAATGAGACAAACATGAAAAAAAAAAAAAATGATGTGTGGCTCGTTATGTAATTTTCAATTGTGCAAGTTATCAAATTATGAAAAATGCATATAAATTCATATGAGAGATCGGTCTTGGAAATTTATTTGCACATTGATTTACATTACTTAGGTGCTAGAGCATTGGTGCACAGTTGTACAGGTTGTATTTGTGAAATGAATACAAACAATTTATGTACAACACATGAAAAACATGTTATTGAGGGTTCAGGACTGGGCATTTAGAAGTCATACCAGTCTGCTACATATGTAGTCTGCTGTCTGTAATATCAGATTGTTGTACCCACCACTAGAATCTGTCAGAGCCTCCTTTGGTTATATACTGTATATTTTATTGAAAGGTACTTTTGACTAGTCTTCAAATCATTCCCACTAAAGTGGTTTTCAATAGCAACATTGATGTTTTGAACTTTCTCTTTCAGTTACCTTAACCTCCCCCCCAAAATAGGTACATGTACCAATATCTTAAATCCATGATAGTATTCCTACTGTTTTGTCTTTATATTTTGGTGTAGTTGGATAAGAAGCATGTTTTAACATTTGTAGAGGCAAACCAAAAATTCAGACATGAATGAGTAAATTGAAATAGTACATACCCAAAAGCAACTCTGTTGCGAGGATACAATGATGTGAAGACAAAAAGCTCTGTTGAGAAAATGGTGTTTTGGAGATTATCAATTAAGTCATCTTTATTGATGAAATATCACCATTTTTTATGTATAAATACCCTCTACTCACTTGTAGCTTTAAGAATTCAACTCGTTATCTAGTATTGTGAATTTTATTGATAACAGAATCTGTGGAGTAAAATTAATGCTGAAAATCAAGCAGAGGAACGAACATTTTGTACTATGATAAAATGCATGTTTACAAAAATTAAATGTGAAGCCTAACATGGATTTAAATGAGATCCAATATATGAAACGTCAAAACCACCATGTACTTATAAACCTCACCTAATTAATGCTTCAATGTTGATTCAATTAACGTTTAAAGGTATCTTCATTTATCAAAGATAGTTCTGAAAAAAAAAAAAGGAATTCAACATCATTCTAAACCTTATCTGAACTAGCACAATGAATAAAAAAGCTACTTTTATCAGTTAAGCAGGAAAAAAGGGGGGAGTTAACATCTTTCTACCACTCTATCATATTTTCTAGCCTAGCATTTTTAAAAAATACACAAAGGCTGAAAGCATGTCATTTACTGCCTAGCATATATATATATATAGTACAGAGCATGAACTTGTTTATGATCGAGATCCTTCACACAGTGGAAACCAGTTTCTACCCTATCATTACTAGTACAATAGTTACATGTACTTCAACATATACCCAGACTACATCAACAGATATTGCCCTATACTGGTACACTAGATAACAGCGCGTCAGTACACCACAACAGAAATAGTCCCTTATAGAAGTACGGTTCAGAGTAGAAAACGTTCTTCATCCAAACCAAGTTATTTACCCGTTTAACAACACAATTCACAGTTTATATGCAAGCAATTCATCATTACCAACATTGATCATTTTGGCACTTCAAAAAATTATGATAGCTTTGCAGGTAATTTCTTCTTTAGGAAAGTGAACATTTTCATTTGATCCCTGAATCTTATCGATAGCATACTCGACTCTAACGATCCGGCGCACTCGGGTAATTGGAATTTGTAAAAGTACTGGCGTTTTCTATGTCAAATAATGTTTATTCAATAGAAAGGCAACATTTTCATTACTATACTTTAGCTGGGTCACTTGATTTTTAGTACGTCCCTGGCTATAAGTTCGATTTGGCCTGATTTTATCAGAATCAAGTATGCTATGATTTATATGTAGACCCTGAAGAAGGCTGAAAAATGAGACAATGAGCGACGCAGACCGTGACAAACACAGAGGTACCAAGACGTTAAAGTTCAGAAGATTACTACCCATCTGTCGACATTTATCACACAGGTGTTTATTCTGTAGAACATCATCTCAACTACACATAGGGGAAGAGATCAAAAGTGTAATGCAGGTATACACATCATTCTATCAAATTCCACTTCCCAATATGTACTATATATCATAGTATCCAATTAAAATCAGAGGTATAACTTCTTTTTTTATATAAAAGCACTAAATAAATTGAACATTTTTGTTAAAAAGTTTTAAAATTGAAGGAAATGTACATGTTTATTCGTGAAAACAGAGACTTCATAAATCTAATGATTCCACAGTATTAAAAATTCTTTCTTTTTTTCTCTTCATAAAAGTTGTGATCACTGAAATTGAACAATCCATATCCTTTACACATGACATTTGTATATTGTATACTTCATTCGTCCAACCTTAATCTTTTGATCTCTTGACCCAATGCTTGGTAAATAAAATCTTCTGTTTTTGAGACTAGATTTTGATAATCTTTCTCTTCAATAACATATTTATCTTCATTAATTCAAAAAGTTTTAAAATATAAGGTATTTAAGATATATGATAAAAAATGAAAATAATAACTTCCAATTCTGTAAAAAAAACAACAACAAAAACAAAACCAAAAATAAAAACAAAACCAAGGGCAAATATCAAAATAAGCCTTGTTTACTGCAAGTTATCCGACTTTTCTATTATAATTTTCCAAAATGAAATTCTGTTTTGAAATTTAAGTAATGATCACAAGAGATTTATATGAAAACACAAATACAAATATTGTACAATGATATTCAAATATTGTACAATGATATACAAATATTATACAATGATGGAGAAATTGAAAAATATAAAAAATGAAAGCACTAATAACAGTTCTACTAATCCACTTTAAATGAAGTGTTTTTTAAATAAGCACTCTAGCCAATAAACATAGTCTTGATGATATTGAGCTAAATGTACTTTTTAATCTTCACATAAACAAACACAGACATGGACACAGACTTAACGTATAAAATTCATAAAAAGGTCATGCATGTACATGTATATTCTTCATAAAATAAAAAGTGTACTCTATACAATATATGGCACAGTTTGGGTTGCAAGTCCCATTTTGTCTGACCCACCAAAAATATATACACATTTACAATGTACACGTACTTGGTGGTAAATCACTGCTTTAAATAACTTTTCACACATGATTTCAACAGGCTTATGAAGCATGCATTGTCTCCCTTGTCTATCTTAAGCCTCCCTTCTCTTTCATATATGATGGAGCAAATTTCATTCATTATAATTTCCTGTATGCAGTGGCATTACTTTAAACATACACAGGACTGCAACATTTATAGATGGACTGAAATTTAATTGGTACATACCAAAGAAAATGCGGGCAGTTCCCATTTCATCTACAACATATACAGGGCAAACAACACAAAACAGATAGAAAATATACCCCCAGTTCATAATGTAATTTCTAATCAGTGTTGAGCATCAAAATTATGAAGAAGAAAAATGCAAGCATATCCCAACGTAATGATAAATGAGGTAATAAATCAAAATGTCAAAATTGCAATTTTTTTCCCTCCCAAGCACTTCAAATCTTATTGATTAAAAAACGGAGCTCATAAGTTGCTCTTTACATTACATGGTTGCAAGACAGATATCAGAGAACTAAGACACATCATGAAAGACAAATAAAATAATATACTTAATTAAAGTAATTTTTTAAAAATTGGTTTTTCCCTCTGTAGAACACAGGCAGTCCAGTAGGGCGAGGTTGTGTTTGTGAAATAATGCCCGTGATCAGCTCAACTCCCATTGGATCCACCAAAATGTTGAATAGCATTCCTCAAACTTTGTATACATAAAATTAAAAGTCTATATCTTTAAAACAGATGGAAGTTCAAACAAATAGGAAATTATCTAAAGACTTTAAAAGTCTCCCAAAAATATATACAAACTTCAACAAAGCCTCAAGAGGAGCCAATTACAGTGTCAATACTCCTATTTAGATCCACCACGATAAAAAATTGAGTAACTGTAGCAATAAATTTGCTGTGGACTTAGTTAAGTTTTGTGTTTCACGGGTATTAAAGCTGTCATGAAACATGTTCCATTTTCAACTTTAGATGTCTTCATCAACTGGAGACATAGTAAAATCAAGGACTATATACATGATGACAATATGTGTAGCAGAAGATCATAACGGAAAAACTTAACAATATGTAAAAAGCAACTGGCCTGGTCTTTTCTGGGAGAAAGCAAAAATAAAATTTAGAAATATGATGCATACAATGAAACTTCATTCTCGCCATTTCATAGCAAACCTTAAAAAGCAAAAATATATTAACCATACACATAGTCAAACACATATCAAGAAATTCATTTGATAACAGATGTGAAAAAGAGACTAGTTTCCATGGAAATATTTACACAAATATTCATCAACAGCTCCATGTATATTAAAGTAACCATAGCGAAGCTAAACAATTTTAAATAGATCAGGTTGGAGATGTGGTGTGCAATGCTGTTCTTCCACTGTTTGGAAGAAGCATTCAAAAATGTCATTCATTAACATAAATCAGCAACTGAAAATTGTTTTTGTGAAGCAATATATTGCAGTGAGGCGAAATAGCAAATAAATGCTTTCAGAGAAAAATCACATACCCAAACTTCTAAACTTACACTTCTAAATGGTCTTTAATCAAAGCAAAGTTCAATCCCATTCCAAAACCATGTTCCCATACCTACATTATAATTATTTGATCATATGCTCAGCTTTCCAATTCCATATTTCTGCATGTACAACTCCTTTGACAGAAAGTATTACTACCTGATGATTGTGAAATTCAATGTTCCTAAAGCCTGACAATTCTTTGAATTCATTCATTACGCTCTCACTAATTCTTCCATGTACTTATGTAGATACTTCAAATTGTTGTTGGATTTTGAAGACAATATTAGATAATATCAATCCAACATTTAATTCTAATACTGTTTTATTTCATTGCCAAAATTTACCCCCAACCCCAACTCCCATTTTATTATTGTCATGTTGGTGAAATAAATGTTAAGGAGGAATGCTACACCAGAGATATTTGATGTGGATGAAAAGTGGAGGATATGTGCAATAATATTTTGAAATTGAAAATTTTCAAATTTACTTTAATTAGTCAAAAAATGTAATTTTAATAGAAAGCAATCTGAAAAAATTTAAAACCCCTACTGGACTGGTACCTTTGATCTACAGTTCAAAACCTGTGATCTACCGTTCAGAACCTGTAATTTACAGTTCAGAACCTGTGATCTACCGTTCAGAACCTGTGATTTACAGTTCAGAACCTGTGATTTACAGTTCAGCAGTCAACTAACCTACTCAGCTAGGTATTTAAATCGAGAAGGAATAGAAAATATTGCTGATATTTATATTTTCATCCATGTTTTAAAAGGAAGTCAGTCATTATGATGATGTAGAGTACCTCTTTTAAGTTTATATATTACTGAATTCATCACATCTAAGCGCTTTTCTTAAAAATATTATTCACAAAAACAAAATCACCTCTCATTAAATCATTGTAGTATAAATATATTGGTGAAGTTTTGGATCTGACTTTGAAAGCACAGAAATATTACTGTACAACTCACTTATACCTGTAGGAGCAACACTTCCATCTTACATTGTTGAATGAAAGAATTTTAAAAAATCACAAAAAGCTTTGAATACACATTAAAAACACTAACAATGAAGCTACTAAATGCAACAGTGGAACATGTGTTTCCTAACCAGCATCTATGACCCTTTCATAGGAAATACACGTATAACACAAAACACAGTATAAAACAAAAACTGATAAAATCTCCCCGAGTTGAATGTGTTGTCACATGTCTTCTTCATGTTTGCTGATGTCATAGATCTCTGAGAATAAGGGAGGTAACCTCACTCGGTTCCACTGAGTGCGATACCACTCCAGAATCTCATCATGTTGAACCCCCAGTGTCCTAAGCTGCGGAAGTTTCACGATTGTAGTTCCAAACAAATTCTCCTCTGTTGAGTGATTACGACAGATCTGCAGTTTAAGGGCCTCAATCAAACGATCTTGAATGGTTTCCACAGCTTTAGGATTTTCCAACCCCTTCCGATCTGTAAAACATCACGATAATTACAATAATTAATCATTCAATTTTGAGAATGTTAACAAATAAACTGGGGTTTCATTTCATGCTTTGGTAATCCTTTTACAAAACTTTTATATGTTGTGTATGCCACTTGGTCTTTTAAGAATTTCAGTCTGGCTGTGGCTATGTAACAATGGCACAATGCAAATCGAACAAGATACAAGCATTGTTTTCCAAATATCCCTGGAATTTTTTTCTTTACTATTTAAATTATAATGAAGAACATACCCAGGTAATTCTGAAATAACATGCGGATCAGATAACAGATTTTGTCCACTTCACAACACCTTTTTATTAAACATGTATTTTTCTGACATGCCTTATATCATTACAATGCTTTAACTAGAACTGTTGCATATCAAATCAGTGTTTACAAACAATGGTACGTTTCTTAGCCACTGCACTCACAGGTTTTTCATAAGGTCTTGATTTCAAGGGCCAGGGCCTTTCCAATTGGGAAAAATAGCGACATTTGCTTGAAATTGGGGAAAATGTTTCATACAAAGAAATAGGGGGAAAACCCAATTCAGAGTGCTTTAAGGTATAATTGGGCTCCTTCTGACTTTCAATTTGGTCCAAGCTTACCTCATTCACATAAGCAGAGGCCCAAAAATTAGGTTTACTTAAGAATTTTGAAGCAAAAATTGTAATCTGTGGTCCTGTGAAGAAGATTTATGAATGATTAGGCTACCCTGCTTGATTTGTTTTCATTGTTTGGGAATTTCAAAGCAAAAATTGGGAAAAATACCTGGTTTTTAGCATTAGGAATGGGGCTTTATTTTGTCCCCTACAGGCCCTAAAAAAACCCTGACTCATGAGACAGTCAGGTGACCATTTCAAAAATCAACAAACATGAATACTTAAGTACATCAATGTGTTTGAGATAATTTATTGGATGATTAATCCTAACCCTGACCCCACAAACATGAATACTTAAGTACATCAATGTGTTTGAGACTGCACTGACTTATTGGATGATTAATCTAGACTATGTGTCATGTCCTTGGAGGACAGCCTTTCTCAACTTTGTGCTTCACTGGTGCACAGTTGCAGGAGTTCCAAACATCACCGACAAATGTATTTAGGGTGTTGTTAGCTCATGATCTCTATATTTAGGGTGTTGTTAGCTCATGATCTCTATATTTAGGGTGTTGTTAGCTCATGATCTCTATATTTAGGGTGTTGTTAGCTCATGATCTCTATATTTAGGGTGTTGTTAGCTCATGATCTCTATATTTAGGGTGTTGTTAGCTCATGATCTCTATATTTAGGGTGTTGTTAGCTCATGATCTCTATATTTAGGGTGTTGTTAGCTCATGATCTCTATATTTAGGGTGTTGTTAGCTCATGATCTCTAATCTATAGATACTCTTCCCACCACTGTCTTTTAAATTCAAATGTCTTCAAGCATATGATATATTTAGAGAAAGCTGATAAGTATTTTACTTAATTCAGTTGTAGTTAAGTAATTTTTAATGCTTTAAAAGAAAAAGAACAGGTCATTAAGCTTAAGAGAAAAATTACTGCACTGTCTTCCACAAAGAGCAATCAATTATAATCAACATAATTTCACCTTAATTAATCAAGGCTAAACTTCTACAGCTCCATATTAAAAATTTATGGCTCAAATCAAAATTTCATATGACTAATCTATAAGCCTTGAAAATTTCTATGTTCGATACTGAATAAATAAAATTTCTACATGATATTGAATAAACAAAATTTCTACACAATATTGAATATTTTGACACAAGACTCAATAAAAGATGTAGTTTCTATAAACATTGAACAAAGATTTATCATAAAAAAAAAGTTGAAAATTCGAAAATACAAAATCCAGCAATTCTACAAACTTGAAATATCATAAGATATTTTGAAACTGATGACATTCTCAAGTCAAATCATGACAAAATATTTAACAGATTTTCCATTACATCCCACTCATTTTCTGTGCAGTGTCACTTTCTTAAGACTATTGGGATTCTTTTTTATATCCTGAATGCCACAGAAAGACTGGTCAATTTCTCATTAAGACACAAAATTTATCTATGATATCAATGGAAAACTTTTCTGTAACACTTCAATAAACTGAATTACTTCCCTTTGTTTCTGTTGCACACTGAAAATACATACCTGGAGTAGCTAGAACAATGGCACAAAAGAGACCAATCTCGGTATCATTCAGGTTTAACTGATTCAGACTCTGGGCCAAGTCAAACATACAGCTCACAAAGTCTGGCTGCAATCAAAGACAAGGGAATGAATTGAATATTTACAACAAACACACCATGTCAATATTAAAGCTCCATAAAGTGGGAAATTTCCTCACAATGTAGGCGACTGGTAAATGTAAGTCACATATGGCCTTGACCTTTGGGCCCCCAAATCAATAGGGTTCTTCCTAAGACAGTGTTAAACAAACACACACACTCACACACAAACATATTCACCCATACATGAAAGTTATCAAATCAATTGAACAAAAAATGTGGCCTGTAGAGTGTTTACAAGCTTTCACTACTATTTCCTGTAGTGATCTTGGCCTGTTGACCCCCAAATAAATAGGCTTCTTCCTCTCTTGATAACAAAGCTATATGTGAAGTATCAAATCAATCAAGCAAATAATGGGGGCTGTAGAGTGTCTACAAGGTTCGTGTTCTACACACACTTTGACACGCGTCTACAAGGTTCGTGTTCTACACACACTTTGACACGCATCTACAAGGTTCATGTTCTATACACACTTTGACACGTGTCTACAAGGTTCATGTTCTATACATACTTTGACACGTGTCTACAAGGTTCATGTTCTATACACACTTTGACACGCGTCTACAAGGTTCGTGTTCTATACACACTTTGACACGCGTCTACAAAGTTCGTGTTCTATACACACTTTGACACGCGTCTACAAAGTTCGTGTTCTATACACACTTTGACACGCGTCTACAAAGTTCGTGTTCTATACACACTTTGACACGCGTCTACAAAGTTCGTGTTCTATACACACTTTGACACGCGTCTACAAAGTTCGTGTTCTATACACACTTTGACACGCGTCTACAAAGTTCGTGTTCTATACACACTTTGACATGCGTCTACAAAGTTCGTGTTCTACACACACTTTGACACGCGTCTACAAAGTTCGTGTTCTACACACACTTTGACACGCGTCTACAAGGTTCATGTTCTACACACACTTTGACACGAACACACTTACCCCAAACAAACGGTCCCATTACTGTGTCCCCTCTCACAATGAATTGCGAGGGGATAATAATTACATAATAAACAAAGTATATTTCACCCCAGTGTTTATCAGTTTTTACATCCCATAATTCATGAAAATTTATGTACCTCACTAGCATGCACAGTGCAAGACTCTGAAATTTTTTTTCTTAGAAGATTATCAGAGGTACACAAATGTATGACTCTACCTTCATAGATTAAACCCATGAAAAGGTCAAGGATTTTGAAGTACAAAAAATCAACACCCCAATGCATTAATCCACACACACTCCTTTAGCGACATCAGGGGAGCATACTGTTTCCTATCTTTCTGTCTCCAACTTTAACCTAGTCCAGGATGTACATCACTCTCTGACAAAAAGTAAGGGCTAATTTTAGGGCTAAAATTATGAAAATTTAGGGCTAAAATAGGAATTTCATAACTAAATCAGGGCAGTTTCAGACATTTAAATGGTCTTAATTACTTTGATAATCTAGATTAACTTATATCTATTTCTCATAACAGAAACATGACCCATAATGTAGATTAATTTGTATTTATTTCTCACTTAAGACATGACCCATAATGTAGATTAATTTGTATTTATTTCTCACTTAAGACATGACCCATAATGTAGATTAATTTGTATTTATTTCTCACTTAAGACATGAACCATAATGTAGATTAATTTGTATTTATTTCTCACTTAAGACATGAACCATAATGTAGATTGTGTCTATTTGTCACTACTGAGAAATGAGCCATAATATATATCAACTTGTATTTCTCTAGAGACATGACTCCTAATTCAGATTAACTAGATTATCTATTTCTCTATTTTTCACTAGAGACACGACTCCTAATTCAGATTAACTAGATTATCTATTTTTCTCTAGAGACACGACTCCTAATTCAGATTAACTAGATTATCTATTTCTCTATTTTTCTCTAGAGACACAACTCCTAATTCAGATTAACTAGATTATCTATTTCTCTATTTTTCTCTAGAGACACGACTCCTAATTCAGATTAACTAGATTATCTATTTCTCTATTTTTCTCTAGAGTCTCTAGAGACATGACTCCTAATTCAGATTAACTAGATTATCTATTTCTCTCTAGAGACACGACTCCTAATTTAGATTAACTAGATTATCTATTTCTCTATTTTTCTCTAGAGACACAACTCCTAATTTAGATTAACTAGATTATCTATTTCTCTATTTTTCTCTAGAGACACGACTCCTAATTTAGATTAACTAGATTATCTATTTTTCTCTAGAGACATGACTCCTAATTCAGATTAACTAGATTATCTATTTCTCTAGAGACACAACTCCTAATTCAGATTAACTAGATTATCTATTTCTCTCTAGAGACACGACTCCTAATTCAGATTAACTAGATTATCTATTTCTCTCTAGAGACACGACTCCTAATTTAGATTAACTAGATTATCTATTTCTCTATTTTTCTCTAAAGACACGACTTCTAATTCAGATTAACTAGATTATCTATTTCTCTCTAGAGACACAACTCCTAATTCAGATTAACTAGATTATCTATTTCTCTCTAGAGACACAACTCCTAATTCAGATTAACTAGATTATCTATTTCTCTCTAGAGACATGACTCCTAATTAAGATTAACTAGATTATCTATTTTTCTCTAGAGACACGACTCCTAATCCAGATTAACTAGATTATCTATTTCTCTAGGATGCTGTATATCAAACATTGTCCAATGATTACAGGATTGAAGATGAAATCAAACTTTGATAAAAACTCACTTGAGCTTGCAGTTCAGGTGAGCTAATAAATTTGTAAACAAAGGTGGGCCTTAAAGGGACTGATTCACGATTTTCCCCAAAATTTTCTTTTTCACTGTTAATGATCAAAATCTACTGCCTAATGCGTTGATTTGTTTTGTAAACAAAGATTGCGGCATGTTATTGTTTACGAAATTTTCAAAAGAAATGGATATCGATCTAAGTTTATTATATCTTTCACATTTCAAACATTTTTGGGGTAAAATGTGTCATCTAAAAGTTAAAATTTTTGACTAGGGAAAATTAAGATGCTTTATTTTACAAAATCAATATTTCACTTGTTTGTTTGTATACTTAAAAAGACTCGAGTCTTTGTTTACATAACACAGATTCAAGGCTTAGATATTGCTTTTATTTTTGCATTCAGAAGGTCAAAAGTTTGGCTGTCAACATTAAATGAGTTATATTTTTAATGTTTAACATCAAAAATGAAAAATATATTTATCAAAAATCGTGAACCAGTCCCTTTAAATTTATCAGGAAGATTAAAAACAATGACAAGTTCTTCCTCCTTCAGCTTTTCTGTAGTTTGGTGTACTCGTGTACAAGGAAGTTGTCTCACTTCAGGCCTGGCCTGTTCATTTCACCTAGACACACTTCAAATTTATTTCACTATGTTTGAAATTTGCCCAAAGATATTTTGCTACTTAGAATGATGTGTCAAAACAAAATTGTCTGTGGTTTTAAATCGTGAAAAAGACCTAGACAAGTTGGTTAAAATTATAACAGGGTAAACTTTTCTCTCTCTCTATAGTATATTCCACCATCTCTCTCTAGTTATTACCGAGAAGACAACTCCTAACTCCTCCTTTGGTATAATGCTTCCGTCCTCAAATGTCAGGCAGCCATCACCTTTGTTGAACATTCGAGCCATTCTAGTTAACCACACTTCAAAGAATCCACACTTGATCAGAATCAGTTGATCATCTTGATTCAGCTCAGGAAAACCTATCAAATACACCAAAAAAAAAAGCATTATTCATTTTAATTTTTTCCTTACATACAATAAGATTCACCAATTTGAAAACCTTTTATAAATCACAAATTTCTAGCTATACACTTCATAGCAAATCAGACATGACATCAGAACTTTAATTGGTTTAAATTGTTTGTTTCCTTTTGATTAGTTTTGTGTAAATTGGCCAAGGAATACATTGGAAAAAACCAATGATTGTGCATTTAATAAGAATAAGCATCTTCTACATATCCAGAGAAAGTTACACACTGAAATTCTAATTATCACACATCATGATCCACTGTGATCAAATTAGTTATCCATCTTATTCATTAGATTAAAGTATACATCTGTATGTGCCGCATTAAACAGTAATGAGTATATTTTGTTTAATGTTAAACAAGAGCAACGCCAACGTGGCATGATACGCCAATGTGGCATAATACGCCTGTAGATTTTGCTCAAGGAAAACATATTTTAGTGGGATTCATATTCTAGTGAAGTTAACACTGTCCTCTGTGAGCTAATTCATTATTATGCTTGTAAAAATGGATATCAAGATATAAAGAGGGATAGCCTTAGAATGCGCTACTTCATAAATATGCTAACGGTTCAGTTTGTATCCTGCCCACAAGGTTTTCCTAATAAGTGATACTACGACCTTGACCTTTGACCTTGAAAAACAATAGGCACCTTCCTCTCATCATGATGATCAAATATACCAAGTTATAATATCCTGGAGCTTACGGTTTGGTTTGTATCCTGCCCACATGGTTTTCCTAATAAGTGATACTACGACCTTGACCTTTGACCTTGAAAAACAATAGGCATCTTCCTCTCATCATGGTGATCAAATATACCAAGTTATAATATCCTGGAGCTTACGGTTCGGTGTGTATCCTGCCCACAAGGTTTTCCTAATAAGTGATACTATGACCTTGACCTTTGACCTTGAAAAAACAATAGGCATCTTCCTCTCATCATGGTGATTAAATGTACCAAGTTGTAAAGTCCTAGGGCTTATGGTTCAGTCTGTATCCTGCCCACAAGGTCCGGACAGACAGACGGACAACGCCATACCATAATACGTCCCGTCTTCGACGGATGTATAAAAACAGACCGTGTATTTTGTCATGAACTATGAAAAATACGATTTGACAATTTCAATAAACTATATATAGGGTATTAAAGGAGTACTGGTTTACTCAATTTAAGGGGAAAATGGTGATTTTCTAATGCATATTCATGAAGGAATGATGTTTATGAAGGAATGATGTTTATGGTGGATGTGTGTAAGCCAAGAGAAAGATATTAGAAACATCATGGGAGATGGGGATTTCATTTATAGTACATGGTCATACGTAGTGAGGATTTCATGTTAAACCTGAAATTGAACTCCCCTTCCACTGTTCTCAGTGGTTCTCTCTACCCTGTTTCTGGCTGTCTTTTATTGCTGAATATGTCCCACTAACAGACTGAAGGTCAATCCACGCTTTCACGTGTTTTCTGTGTGCAAGGTCATGTTATCATGTTTTGAAATGGGTCTTTCATTATTCGACTTGGAGAATACATGATTAAATAGGAAATTAGCTTGATTATTTTTTAATCTATTGAGTTAAATTGCATAAAACGTAAAACTTATATAGCTTAATCGATATAAAATATGCTTTTTATTCCATTATATTAATGTCAAATAAATACTGCATATATGATATATAGCTTGAAAATGATACATTTGTACAATTTATTTCAATAAAACCATAATCAAATTTAAAATCATCCATATTTAAGATACACCTTCTTGTGATGGTAGTGAACTACTGTTCTTAAGGTACAAGTAATGCAATGAAAAGTCCCCTCCAAGCTTCATGAAACTTAAAATAATTTTTTTTAAAAATCAGACAGTGTGTCTTCAATAATACTGATGTCATAGTATTTTATCCGACTTTTCTGAATTGATGAATGAAAATGAATTGATGAACATGCAGTGTACATGTGACAAGTTGAAATATTCACATCTTGACGTATAAATTCTTGACCGAGTCACTTTAACTCTCTAGATGAGATGAAGTATAAATTTCCTAAACTTTACGGAACTTACTTTGTCCCAATACAAGACCAAAGCCTACTGGAAATAAAAGAACACTTGTTATTTGGTTTTTATGGAGGATAAACCATGAAAGATAGAGAACTCCTGGGGTCATCCAGTTTGGATTTGCACAGGTGTCAGCAACTGAGAGTCATTGGACTTAAATGAGATAATTTTTACAACGCGTGGCTAAATTAATTGTTTCTCTTGAAATGGATTCAAGATTTTAATTTTCAACTTAGGATCTATTCATTCTATATACTATAAAGTAAATTGGAGGCAATTTACACATTATGAACTGCAAAGCAGTTCATAAAAAGAGTCTAAACTGTTCTAATTTAAGTCATAAAAAATGAGTAGATAATACTTTTATTCCTTATCATTTTATTTAGCACAACACATTTGATGTTATTTGACAAACAATTCTAAAGAAAATATGGATTTTATATGATGCAGAGTAACATTGCCATAGCAACAAAATTGAAACTGAGGAGCAAAACATATTGTCATCCCTTAGACATCACATGATGGAACTTAACAACTTCGTTTATACCATCATGACCATATAAAGAATGTTGATAACATGAAATGAACCAATCAATTTGTGTTCTACAAGTAAAATTATTTGAAAATGAAAGATTTTAATTGTTCCTGTACAGTATACAAGGCATTCAGGTATGAACAACACTGAATAATGGACACATGTAGATGTCTGTGTTGTAAAGGTGTTCTTCTAAAGGCACTGGTTTTCCCCCTTTACAATCCCTACTGTGACTTCACATTGGCCCCTAAGAGCCATGTTTCAACAAATTTTCCAATATGTGTCACTTTTAAGGCCCCATCAGGGCGACCCTCAGCATTAATTTGAACAAATCCTAATCTATAGTATTTTGCCTATAATAATCAAACGTCTGCAGGACTTTGATCGTCTGTGACTGGTTTTCCCTTGGGGTCAAAGTTTGGTTTTTAAATGACTCTTCTCCATTTTCATTTTTGTTTTCATTTCAAATCAAAAATGCAAAATTTCATTTTGCTAATGGATAGAAAATCAATATTCTAAATGCATTCTTCTTCTGCAATATATTGAACAATGGGATAAAAAGAAATTGATAGCTAGCACCACTCAAGCATTTAACAGCCATTAGTTATCATGATAATACTGTTTAGAGTTAAATTACATGACAAAGTATAATGACTGGTCTTGGAATTCAGGCATTGTTTAAAGTATAATTAGTGTTACACGATATCTTTACATTGCCGAGGTCATTCACACAGCCTGGTCCTTAACCTTCCTGTACTGAGAGGATTTTAACTAAATGCGTCGTACAGTGCCATACAATAGAACAGGTATTTTTCATCTCAGTAACAGTACAACAATCAATATTTATAGATTTTGTGTAAAATAATAATTTTTTAAATAAAACTTCCTATATCTAATGACTGGTGGATATATACATATATATAGTTATTGTTTATACTATAAAAATATGATGTTGTAAGAATCTTTCACATTAAAACACAGTACCTTAAACTTACCAATTAATGTATACACACAGTGTACTTTACAACTTTTTTTACTTCATCAAGTCCACATCATGCAAACATTCAGGTTGAGGTAAATAGTACAAGTTTAGGTTGCCATCAGCTGAATATGATATGGGTTCTACATGCATTTGCCTACCCAAATTGACATTTGTGAAAAAGAGTTTTATGTGTGAATTCTGATGTAACTCCACAGGTATCTTCCAATTTCATCAAAATGACATTGATTCTAAATTATGATATCACACAGATGTTCCTAACACTGGTCAGCTGATTTTGAATGGCCTGGTCTGAATTTTCTATATGTTCTTCATACAGAAATTTTCCTAACACTGGTCACCCCTGTAAACAGGACATCAACCACATTTTTAAATTTCCTGTAAGAAACATCCCCTTTACAAACCCAGTCATACATCATAATAATCCTGAGGATGAATACCACACCAGGAAAAAAACCATTAAATGGAAAGTGAAGAATATGTACAACAATATTTTGAAATTAAAAACTTTCAAATTTACTTGAAAGAAATTAAAACCTCTACAAAATTCAAAACCCAATCAGATTTGCAGATTGACAGCCTTGATGTAAACTCACTGAGCTATCTGGATAGGCAATAAGATTTAAAATGACAAAGAATATGTTACTGATTTGTCATTCGAAAGGAAAACAGCCATTATAATGATATGTTATTCTTCTTTCAAATGCCAAGCAGCTAGAGGTGTGAAAAACATGACTATTGTTTATGCATTGATGTTAGTTACCTAAACTACTGCTGATTTTTAGAACTGGTCAACATAAAATGAATAAAGTAACACATTGCATTTTTCCCGTTTTCATTCTCAATGCATAACACAATATATGTAGACTCCAAGACGTTTAAATACACCTGAAGTGTCATTCGCAATTTGAAATACGCATTTTCATATATATAATAGAAGATGGTGAATTGCTAGCACTTAAAAAAAATAGCTTTCAAAATGATATTGTACATGTATGTCAGAATTTACTGATATAAACACAATTCTGAAGAGACTTGGCCAGTTTGTCATGTGAACTTCTGTCACTCACAAACAAAAAACACTGTGATGATAAGGCCAATTCAACTTAATTAGTAGATTATCATCCGGGGTCACAAAAAATATGGGGTGGGTGGGGGGGATTTTATCTCTTAATTTTTATTTCCCGAGAAAAAAAATAATGACGACAGGCATCACACAGTGTTAATCAAGTTAACATTCAAAGAATCCTTGGTAGAAGATATAAAACCAACATTCTGTGACTTTAATCACTCACTCATGTACTGGGAAGCTCACTCATGTACTGGGAAGCAAGTTTGTTTGAAATCGTAATTTTTTCGAAAATAAAAAAAATCAGGGTGAGCCCTGTTTTGAGGGGCAGGTGGGGATGATAATCGATCAATTAATTTTAATTGGCCTTATATATTCCTATTCCTATGTAAAACTTTACCCCCTTCTGGAATACTTGACCTGAACTTTGGGGTCATAGAGTGTACAACCAAAGGGCATGATTTCATGTTAATTTAACATGTTTTCTTGCAGTTTTTGAAAAAAAAAGGATTCAAAACAATTCCTTACATATACGTAAAAGCAGTGATCCCTATTTCAGCCCCACTCAGACTTCAAAGGCTATGATGTGAGCTAACAAGACTCTGCACTACACGAGGAAGCTTGCAGAGGAATTAGATAAGTTGTACCTCTACTACCTGTGTACTTATAATGTCTATAATTTGTCATTATCAGAGCTGACACACTATTTGGAATGATTCAGTGTTTGTTCTGTGTTTGATAATCATGGATGAATAAAGATTTTCATTAATATCTTAGTGTAACCATAAATTAGCGCTGGTTTCACCACCAATTAAATTTTAATCCCATTAAAAAGTAACCGTATAGCATGTAGGAAAGCTTTGTTGTCGCAAACCCTGCCTGTGGTTCCCGTTCACACTACATCATAGCTGTGGTTGTATGATTAAGAAAGCCCTACACTTTGTGAATGTTTATGTTCATATATCATGATTGCTATTTATTTCCATTGTTATAATTAATTGCTTGTTAACCTGTACATGCCCTTGATTGGTGAATAAAACTATAATAATATATCAACCAAACAGGGAGCTCCCATATGGAGTAATCATTTTTGGATGAACAAAAATACACCTGGGGATCATCACATGGCCTGCTGAATAATCCGAGGATTTCCGGGGAAAACTGACACAATTCCCAATCAAAATAAGTCTATCAATACAGAATTTGCAATACTGTCAAGGCAGATTTCATTCAATATAAGCACTGTATTTGACTTGCTTAGAAAAGAGTGATCTGTAAGCTTTTTTGTCTGTTACATGTATTATATTCAAACAAACACTACACATTTTATCTGTGTGTGCAGCCATCAAAATACTGAAATCTGTTATCATGACTCTGATTGGTCAATAAATAATTGACATATCATTGCATATATATATATATATTCATGAAAATGGAGGGTTTCGCTGATCATAAAGCCATGGTTTGAGGTAGAGCAAGTATAGGCTAGCGGTACTTGATAAGATTTTTTAACACACCACTCTACTTTTCACTTCACAGATAAATTTCATTTTTGAAAATACATGAGGGTATGAAATGTGATGCTCTAAGCCAACATACATTGTGAAAATCTGTGTACCTGTGACCCGTTTTGCGAACTCAACGACACTGTTAATGGCCGGCGTTATGAAGCTGGCCAGACACTGCCACATGGACAGTTTCTGTGTCTCCAACTCCTCATCACTAAACTGTACTGGGGTGGAGGGAATGGAGATCTGCTGCATCTGAAACAAATATACGTATTACTAAACAAACATACATATTACTAAACAAACAAACATATGTATTACTAAACAAACATACGTATTACTAAAAACAAACATACGTATTACTAAACAAACAACCATACGTATTACTAAACAAACATACACATTACTAAACAAACATATGTATTACTAAACAAACAAACATGTATTACTCAAAAAATCAACAACGACAATTCATTGTATGATGTGACAATCATTCCCTCATAAAACTTACTTATAAACCCTCAGCAAATTTATTATTAATCCCTCAGCAAATTTATTATTAATCCCTCAGCAAATTTATTTATAATCCCTCAGCAAATTTATCATTAATCCCTCAGCAAATTTACTTATAATCCCTCAGCAAATTCATTTATAATCCCTCAGCACACTTACTCAAGTCTCTAAGTAAATTTACTTATAATCCCTCAGCAAATTTACTTCTAAGGTCTTACAATTTAATAGGAAAATACTTCTTGTAATGCATATCAATGCTGCAATTCTTGCAAATGCAAATTCGTGTCATGTCCAAGGAATCAAAAAGGAGAATTACATACAACTATACTTTTCACAAAGTCTACGCACAAAAGAAAACGGCCGATCAAAAGACTGGTCTTGGCCTATTGAAGACCTGTTGATAAATGAAATTGGGCCCCAAGGTAATTTTTTTTACTCTCTAACTAGATGACTATGTGACTAATAACAGTACATGGCAATGATGTGTGAAATATGTTGTATAAATATCAGTCACATGATATATTATTTAAATATATGTTGCATACATTAGTGAGGTAACAATGAAATGTAATGTTATTTGTAGCATAGTTAATGTTCTGTGGCTTCCTGGTCGTAAATATCAGGATAATATGTAATACATGTTGTATATACAAGTTAGGTGACAAAGTAGTAAGATACATAACTAGTGTGGAATCATTAGATTTGGTGAGGGCTCAATTTTTGTAGATTTCATGGGTACCCTACCCCATGAATTTTAATCCACAACGAAATTTACAGTCTATAACATTTTTAATGTACAGAAAACATATCCACAAAATTACATCCCTACTACTTAGTAAAATCTCCATAATCCTTGAAAAATTGGCCCCCTGGAATTTGAATGAGTCCCCAGTATTATATATAGCACTGAGGTAACATAGTAATGTAATGCATGTTAAATATACAAATGAGATGACAATATGTGATACAAGTATATGTGAACGAGACCAGTCAGGTGACAATGTAGTGTGATATGTTTACAGAGTGAGGTGACATTGCAGTGTGATATGTTTATATAGTGAGGTGACAATGTAGTGTGATATGTTTACAGAGTGAGGTGACAATGCAGTGTGATATGTTTATATAGTGAGGTGACAATGTAGTGTGATATGTTTTATATAGTGAGGTGACAATGTAGTGTGATATGTTTACAGAGTGATGTGACAATGTAGTGTGATATGTTTATAAAGTGAGGTGACAATGTAGTGTGATATAATTTACAGAGTGAGGTGACAATGTAGTGTGATATGTTTATATAGTGAGGTGACAATGTAGTGTGATATGTTTATATAGTGAGGTGACAATGTAGTGTGATATGTTTATATAGTGAGGTGACAATGTAGTGTGATATGTTTTTACAGAGTGAGGTGACAATGTAGAGTGATATGTTTTATATAGTCAGGTGACAATGTAGTGTGATATGTTTATAAAGTGAGGTGACAATGTAGTGTGATATGTTTATATAGTGAGGTGACAATGTAGTGTGATATAATTTACAGAGTGAGGTGACAATGTAGTGTGATATGTTTTATATAGTGAGGTGACAATGTAGTGTGATATGTTTATAGAGTGAGGTGACAATGTAGTGTGATATGTTTATATAGTGAGGTGACAATGTAGTGTGATATGTTTATAAAGTGAGGTGACAATGTAGTGTGATATGTTTATAAAGTGAGGTGACAATGTAGAGTGATATGTTTTTACAGAGTGAGGTGACAATGTAGTGTGATATGTTTATAGAGTGAGGTGACAATGTAGTGTGATATGTTTTATATAGTGAAGTGACAATGTAGTGTGATATGTTTATATAGTCAGGTGACAATGTAGTGTGATATGTTTACAGAGTGAGGTGACAATGTAGTGTGATATGTTTTTACAGAGTGAGGTGACAATGTAGTGTGATATGTTTATATAGTCAGGTGACAATGTAGTGTGATATGTTTATAGAGTGAGGTGACAATGTAGTGTGATATGTTTACAGAGTGAGGTGACAATGCAGTGTGATATGTTTATATAGTCAGGTGACAATGTAGTGTGATATGTTTACAGAGTGAGGTGACAATGTAGTGTGATATGTTTTATATAGTGAGGTGACAATATAGTGTGATATAATTTACAGAGTGAGGTGACAATGTAGTGTGATATAATTTACAGAGTGAGGTGACAATGCAGTGTGATATGTTTATATAGTGAGGTGACAATGTAGTGTGATATGTTTATATAGTGAGGTGACAATGCAGTGTGATATGTTTACAGAGTGAGGTGACAATGTAGTGTGATATGTTTATATAGTGAGGTGACAATGTAGTGTGATATGTTTATAGAGTGAGGTGACAATGTAGTGTGATATGTTTTTACAGAGTGAGGTGACAATGTAGTGTGATATGTTTATAGAGTGAGGTGACAATGTAGTGTGATATGTTTATAGAGTGAGGTGACAAATGTAGTGTGATATGTTTATAGAGTGAGGTGACAATGTAGTGTGATATGTTTTTACAGAGTGAGGTGACAATGTAGTGTGATATGTTTATATAGTCAGGTGACAATGCAGTGTGATATGTTTATATAGTCAGGTGACAATGTAGTGTGATATGTTTAGATAGTGAGGTGACAATATAGTGTGATATGTTTACAGAGTGAGGTGACAATGTAGTGTGATATGTTTACAGAGTGAGGTGACAATGCAGTGTGATATGTTTATATAGTGAGGTGACAATGTAGTGTGATATGTTTTATATAGTGAGGTGACAATGCAGTGTGATATGTTTACAGAGTGAGGTGACAATGCAGTGTGATATGTTTAGATAGTGAGGTGACAATGTAGTGTGATATGTTTACAGAGTGAGGTGACAATGCAGTGTGATATGTTTATATAGTGAGGTGACAATGTAGTGTGATATGTTTACAGAGTGAGGTGACAATGTAGTGTGATATGTTTTATATAGTGAGGTGACAATGTAGTGTGATATGTTTACAGTGAGGTGACAATGTAGTGTGATATGTTTATAAAGTGAGGTGACAATGTAGTGTGATATGTTTATAGAGTGAGGTGACAATGTAGTGTGATATGTTTATATAGTCAGGTGACAATGCAGTGTGATATGTTTATATAGTCAGGTGCCAATGTAGTGTGATATGTTTATATAGTGAGGTGACAATGTAGTGTGATATGTTTACAGAGTGAGGTGACAATGTAGTGTGATATGTTTACAGAGTGAGGTGACAATGCAGTGTGATATGTTTATATAGTGAGGTGACAATGTAGTGTGATATGTTTACAGAGTGAGGTGACAATGTAGTGTGATATGTTTATATAGTCAGGTGACAATGCAGTGTGATATGTTTATATAGTCAGGTGCCAATGTAGTGTGATATGTTTATATAGTGAGGTGACAATGTAGTGTGATATGTTTACAGAGTGAGGTGACAATGCAGTGTGATATGTTTATATAGTGAGGTGACAATGCAGTGTGATATGTTTACAGAGTGAGGTGACAATGTAGTGTGATATGTTTTATATAGTGAGGTGACAATGTAGTGTGATATGTTTACAGTGAGGTGACAATGTAGTGTGATATGTTTATATAGTGAGGTGACAATGTAGTGTGATATGTTTATAGAGTGAGGTGACAATGTAGTGTGATATGTTTTTACAGAGTGAGGTGACAATGTAGTGTGATATGTTTATATAGTCAGGTGACAATGTAGTGTGATATGTTTACAGAGTGAGGTGACAATGCAGTGTGATATGTTTATAGAGTGAGGTGACAATGTAGTGTGGTATGTTTACAGAGTGAGGTGACAATGCAGTGTGATATGTTTATATAGTGAGGTGACAATGTAGTGTGATATAACTTACAGAGTGAGGTGACAATGTAGTGTGATATGTTTACAGAGTGATGTGACAATGTAGTGTGATATGTTTTTTATAGTGAGGTCACAATGTAGTGTGATATTTTACAATGAGGTGACAATGCAGTGTGATATGCCTTTACACACCAATGATGTGACAATGTAATGTGATATTATAAGTTTTACACACAAGTGATGTTACAATCCATGTAACAGTTACAATTCATGTAACATGTGTTTACATACCAGCGATGAAGGTTTCCTGCTGAGGTTCTTAACCCTATCCTCAGTGACCATACAGTTGGTGTGATGAGCCTGGGAGATGTTAAGGATGATGTCGTAGATGGCAAGCTGTTTATTCTCCAAAGCAGACTGATCCATATTGGAATCTGTAGAACTCACACTACTGTCATCCTGACTTTTCGACCTTTTTGGAACTCGACCATATCGAACAGCTAAAACAATATAATATCAATTGTAATTTGAGGCCTGTTTTCCCCCCATTTATGTAACAAATGGTATTACATGGCTTTAAAGAAACCCTTAAATAGCCAGGAAACAGATCTTCAGAGGTGCACAACGTATAGAATAATAAATTATAATAAAACTAGTTTAAATGGAATACATTATCTACTTAGTACACAGCTTCACACAGTAATCAGAATCCAACACAATTCTTCAGCAGTTACTGGTAGTTGTTTGGGATTGATAGCTAACTTGAATGCTTGTAAATTTTGGTGTTTGTAACGAACGATTTTAACTGATGCAAAGCGTAAATATTCCATTGCCCTCTGTCTACTTACAGTCTCGAGACATGCCCACTGCCAAACATTTTTTAAATCGGCAGTACTGACATCTGTTACGACTAAGACGTATCACCATACACTTTCCGTCCCGTAAACACCTGTATTCAATCTGTTTCTGTATACTCCGACGGAAAAAACCCTAAAAAATAACGGGAAATCAAAAGTCACAGGCTTTGTGTACACAATGTTTACAATGTAGCATGTCTGTACATTATCCAGATCGGCTTCTTTTCATGAATAAAGATTTTGTATACAATGTAAAACCTTTGAAGCATTAGATCTGTGATTAGTCTTGCAAGATGCAGAAGAGGCCGAAATGTCATGAAACATTCAACTGTGGCACTCCATCCACATTTTGTTAGGAAAATTAATTTTATGTTCCTGTAGCTCTTCGCACAACAATAAGTTCTGTGATTACTCATGCACAGAGAAATGAAATAGTGTCAGAGAAAGTTCAACTCCTGTACTCAATCCAAAGGCATAATTTGTCGAAGGCAATGCTATATAGCACACTTTGAAACTGATACAGATGTCATTCACTGCTTACTTTGCAGCCCTCACAGGAAGTGACTCCATAATGAAACCCCGAGGCCCGATCTCCGCACACCTTGCATGGGACAAACTGTTTCTGACTGTTGGAGTCTGCTGCAGCCTGAATGTTACCAGAATCCTCTAAATAAACAAAATAAAATCAACTAAATTACTGAACTAAATGTGTTTAAAACAGGAAATGTAGCATCACTTCCACATACAAAACTCTTAGAACTTCTATATCACAGAAAGGATGTTGAAAACTTTTAACACATGGCTATAAAAAAAGAAGCAAAATCTGACTCCAGTAAAACTGACATCAATAAATGTCACAGCTGAACAAAGACAATATTCTTGGGAGTCTCAGTATACTGATCTACCAAAAATCCCATGTGTATAATCTTACCAGTATTTAGTATAACAAAATCCCATGTGTATAATCTTACCAGTATTTAATATAACAGCAGTTTGTTCTCAAATTCATTAAATTTTTGACAATTCCTGTCGGATGATATATCTTTTAAAATATAACAGATTTGTCCAATGTATTGTTTTGCTCCTTTTAATACCTATACTCTTGTGACCTCTACATGAAGAGAGAAGGGGAGAGGGAGGGAGTGAGAGAGAGAGAGGAGGTTATTAAAAGGATTAAAATAATTGTGAAATTTTTTGCTAGACAACAGACAGGGTGAAAACACGGACTTAAACCTCCGACCACTTAGAACTCATGTCTTCCTTTTGAAGTTCAAGTGAGAACTTAGCAAATGTAATTAGAATTGAGCATTATTTTTTCCTAGGTGACACAGGCAATGTCTAGACTGTTGGATTTGTATTGCACATTACATGTGGGTGAGAGGAGGGGGTGGGGGTTAAACTATGATTCATATAGACTTAAAGTAATGAATTACTTAATAATCACATAAGCCTACTTGTTTCACACATGGTGAGTTAAATCATAAGTTCAACGACCTAAAGGACTATTTTTTTCTACATTGAGTTCAACACTCAATAAAAAGCAATTACCGGGTACTGGGTTCCCATACTGTACTCAATAAATCTCATCTCAAACAATGAAGATAAAACAGGAATTGGGGGGCCTCAGAGAGCAAATGACAAAATCAAGATCAGACCAAACATCTTTGAGACAGTTTGCAGACATTTCTTTCATGACTGGTTGTTTATGGGGAAAATGTCCTATATATTTTGTTGAAGTCAGCAACATCTTAGGCAAGCATAAATTTTGCATTTAAATCTACAGTTTCATCAGCAAGAAAAACAAGATGTGTTTGCTAAACACTATAACGATCCCAAACACTATATATACAGATGGCCACATTCAAATTGGGAAAACCTTAGTTACCTTCTACATAATCATGTTAAATTGCAGTTTTACACCCTGTTTGAGAATTTTTCCCTCACCATTGACACCAGCTGTTAGTAAAGGGTCACAAAATGTCATCTATGCATGGCGCTCAAGGCCACTAAGCAGTGAGGGTTATTTATCAAGCCAACATCTACTGTGACTATAGGGACCTCAATTCATCTTTATAGTCATAACCAAAAGACATAACTTTTCTGTTCACAAGTAAAAAGTTATTATATAACTTTTCTGTTAACAAGTAAAAAGTTATTATTCTTCACAGCTCAAAAAGTTATGACCATGCACAAATAAAGAGCTATAGTGAACAAAGAGGCACACAGAAATGCAAACAGACCTATATACACAACTATAACATTAATATTGCACAGGCCTTCAATATCGGAGGCAAAACAATATAAATCATTAAAAACAGAAAATAATGGGTTTTGATTTTCATTATATATATATATATTTTTTAACTTAACTAGCGTTTGTAACTGAATGGTACAATTAGTATGAAAAATTAATGCAGGCTGGCTTAGGACTGAAATGATATAAAAAGTTAATGTTCTGAAAGATTTCTATTTTATTTCGTAAGCAGCTGATAGCTTTTTCAATTGACAAGAATATCAATTATTGCACTCAAAGTAAAAAAATAGCTATCAGACATAGAATCTCCTTCCAATCCCATTAGATTTTTTACATTATTAATTCATCTATTTCAAACTTAACAGTATATTAAGAACTCTAGCTCTGCTGCCAATATTGTTACTCATATTTAATTTGACAGTGCAATACAAATGAACAAATAAGTTTGTTGTTCTACCAGAAGTTGCAATGACTGCGCTGAGCAGGGCGTTACTATGGTAATTTTAAGTTACATATTTGTAACCATGGCAGCTAGACATATATGTATACCTGTATTCAATTGCCACAACACTACTCTGGTCAAACTGTCCTGCACTCTTTGCTTTTCTCTTAATATATCAATTTGTCGACAATTACGTTTCAGATTTAACATCTGATGAAACCTGATTACGTATCGGACATTGCTCAGAAGTAAGTACCGAGCATATTGATATGTAGCTATACTCTTGGTCTGCCTACCAACTACCTCGAGAGTAATTTGGAAAGTTAAATCAAGGATGCCTTAAGTAGTAGGAGTAGGGACACCTGGGACAGTTTAAGGTAGATCTACATATGTAGATATCAAATGGTGAACATGATATATCATATATTAATAATAATACCATATTTATATAGCACCCTTTTCATACACTATGTACACTCAAAAGTGCTCAAAGGATATTCATCCTACTGTGGCCCCCAGGAACTCAATATTAAGAAAATTGGAAAAGTAGGGGCGGGGAGTTATTTAGAATTCACTTTATTTTGACTTTGAGAAATGTTTAAATAGATATTCAATTTTAAATGAGTTATTGTTATAATTTCCTTTATGATTATCATAATATTATCCATTCAGGTCTTATTGATTAATTATTGTAATTTGTCAATACTCAATGACATAGTGGCTACAACAGGTATAAGGCAAGTTGTACTTTATTCAAAAGGGGGAGGGGCTCCTAATTCTTGAGAGTTGACAAAAGGTTAAGGGGCACTTATATGGGTAGGCCAGTACTAAATATGTTGAATATGGTACATTTTTTTTCATCATAACAATTCTATTTATTATCTGGGTATCGGCAACTTCATTAAATTCAAAAGTGAAAACTCACAATGCTGAACAAATCTCTTCAATCATAATTTGTGACATATATTCGAAAAGCGAGTTATTAAACCAGCAGATAAATAGAAATTATTAGTTAATTGTCAACACATCATGTCATTGACCTTCTATTAAGTTCATGATGATTTACAAGAGATAATTTCAAAGGAGATTTGTTTGACAAATGACAAAAGCCTTTAGATAGCACAGGGTAGATAGAAAACATGAATTAACACCACAAAATTCACCTAATTAAAGAATCAATTTACAGCAGCTGTTGGTGAAATCTCTCCCTCCCTCAGTCTGTAGTTGTAAACATAAAGAGTTCATTGCCCTCTGTTACACTATAGTCTCGTCTGAGGCTAATGTGTGCTACAGTACGTTAAAGGTTTTTTTCCCCTTTCTTTTTTACGAATACAAGTTATACAACTTATTGATTCATTTGAAATGAACTACAAGAAATTCTTGCACTAATGACCATTTTATTGCACTACTAGCTCAGCTAACTGTGATCCGCAAAATACTGAATACACATACTGAGGTTGTCCCGTCTAGTCGCGTGCAAAGTGCATCAACTTATCATCAGGTTATATACTGTAACAAATGATTACCAACACAAATGATAAAGTTATCTTGTTAACAATTGGTATGCATTTACTATCACTTGTAAAATATGGGTCATGTTTAGACAATTTAAACCAGTTTCAAGACAGTCAGAAAATACACTGTCAAGGTTGAAGAGACTCTCCACCCTTCAATAGAAACCTATGGCTACCTATAAAACCCATGACAGTGCATGATATTCTTCATTTTTAAAGTGGCACACCCTCTGAGGTCGATATTCAAAGGAACTTAAGTAAACATTTAAGGCACCTTATCTTTGAGGGTGCGCTTATCATTTGCCACAAAGCACTTAATCAGTTTCAAAATATTTCAAATCGGCTTGGTTAAAATAAAAAATATCGATACATCATCATAAAGCAGTACACGTGATGCAATTCCTTTATTAGTGCACAAGGTTCAATACCACTTCCTGCTTTAATATAATATATATAGCTATATATAGCATTCAATAATTCTACAGTGCATTTGATTAATTATATCTAGCTTCCTTATCAACACACTTGTAGTGCAATTCAAACCTGTGCAGCTAGGTCAAAGACTATATAATGATCAACAGATAAGTGCCAGCAACAATGGTGACAACACATATGAAGAAACATTATGATGGGGAGAAAATTTATGCCACTTTCCTTTAAGCTAAATTTTTTGGGGTCATAATTAAGTCATGTGGCATATATATCATGTTTATCACCATTAACCCTGAGAGCTGTGTGTACCAAGTGCAGTAAGGTTGTTTCACGAACAGCTGTGCAGTACTATAAAGAGAGACAAGGGAATTTTAATGGTTAAATATTATATCATTTATGTTTTGAAAATGAAGCTGTAGTTTTTATGTTCGAGAAGTGGAATGTGCATACATTAAAGCTATAAGTTTACATTTACTTATCTTATTATTCATAAAAACAGAGTATTATTGAAATCTGAAATTATTTTAATTATTGGAATTTATGAGATTGTAGGGAAAAGTCATTAGTTACAACTAACTACTAATAATATCATTAAACTGTAGGTAAATTTACATTAGTCACAACTAACCTACCTAACTAACCAAACTTTTGTTTAAAAATATTGGGTTGACTGAAATTTGCAGTGCATGCCTATATCCCTATGTATATTATGTAAATTAAGCCTTTCATCTGTGTATTCACTTTGGAGGATATTGAAGTTTTAAGAACACATCTTGTTTTATACTGTTGCTGAACATTAGAATTTAGCTTAGATGTTCAGAACGGAAATTTTTCCCTAGATTCCATAGCCCTAGGGAGTAGTGATACCTTTTCACTAGTATTCAGGTGACCGATAAGGCCTGTGGGCCTTTTGTTTAAGCTTTGATATTTCCACTCCACATCTTTATTTAATTTTATTGAAAAAGTCATTTAAACAGAGTATTATTGAAATCTGGAATTATTTTAATTAGTGAATACACTGATGAAAGGCTTAATTTACATAATATAACACTATATGTATTAACATTAAAACTATAGTGTTGAAAAATCGGGAAAATTTCATAATCGATCATCGGTCATAATTGGAAGAACTGTTTCTATCAAATTCGATATAATCGGTATTTACATGTAGTTGATAATGTTTATTAGTTTTGGAGTTATATTTTTATTTAGTTTTATGGATATGTGCAGTATACACACTAGCTGGTGTCACTGAATTCCCACTTTTCAATGTGGAGTCCACTCTGACTCTCCCCCGTACATGCCTCGATATAAAAGCGGTAGTAACAGTCAGATGAATCTCAGATTAGATATTAATTAGTGTACAAGCGACAATCGATTATGAAAAATAGAATTGATAATTGGAACAAAGAGCCAAAAACGATCGACAATCGATTGTCAGTGACAATCGTTTCATCACTAATTAAAACATTAAAAGATATGACTACTTTGGACCCATCCTAGAGTCAAAACCCTACGTTGTGAAATTAACCATTTTTTGTACATCCTTTTCTGCTATTCCCAAGAATCATTTAGATTTTATACTAAACAGCATCAGCAAACATACAAATATATACTATATACTAAGTTTGGCCACACCCTGGGGTCAGAATCCCTACCCCAGTGTGCGAAACTAACTTTAAAGTCCTATAGACTTTCGGTCCATAGTCATTTCATTTCCTATAGACCACAACAAATTCTTATAGACCAAAATTTAACATGCAATATTCAATGTTATTAAAAAATAAATAATAGACACAAATTTGATTTGGTAATTCGTCATGATAGTTTAATTATCTCATGTACAAGCTTTTCAATTACATGTAGAATTTCGCTTTCTTTTTCATTTTGTTACAGCTCAATTTCACTGTCTGATTCTTCATTTAAGTCACTTCTACTACGTTTCGTTTTCTCGTGATTTTCTGCGACTTTAGCCTTGCTGGAACTTGTACTGACCACTTTCCGTTTGATTCCAGGGCGTGCACCTTCCACATATTTTATTTTAGTTTAAAAAAAAAGGACTATACCTGCTCTTTATAAAAATCCATTTAGTTTAAATTTAGTGTCAATAACGCCAAAGAAGATGTTATTTAAGTGTTTTACACATAAACACTATATAGTAAGTTTGGTTCCGCCCTGGGGTCACTCTGAACCCCTACCCTGGGGATCCTCAAATTTACAATTTTGGTAGAGGCATTCCAAGCTCCCCGTCGAGGCCTCATTACGTCACCTACGAATAGACCTCTCCTATGTGACACTGTACAATATACAGATTTGTATATTGTAAGTCTGCGATTATCACGCAGGCAAATAACACTAAAGAAGTAGTTCGTAGTTAAAAGTTTGAAGATATTGACATTAAGAGCATTAATTAATATAAAAGTATGGATTTTAATTTAATTTAAACATAAAATGATCAAAAGATTATTACAAAGTAGGGAGACTGTTCAAATTATTGTGTAAGTATATGAACTTGATGTTTACGTTCTTGTTTTGAAAGTTGTTGACGTTATGTTTTTTCGTCATTCTACAGTGACGTTACACAGTATACGCGGCCTAAGAAATCGCTATCCCATAATGCCTAACTGGAGGTTTGGTTTGTAAGCAAATGAACTCTGGTGGAAGTTTGGAGTCGTTCCTGCTCACATCACTTAGATGCATTTAGCAGAGGATTTTTGAAAATTGGTCAATTTTTTGACAGTTTTTGCCCCGCCCCTAAGGCCCAAGGGGTGCAGGAATCCTGAAATTTCAAATTATGTCCCCCTTGTTCCAAAGATGCCTCATACCAAATTTGAAAAGAATTGGAATAGAAGTTATCAAGAAAATTATACATGTTCAATTGTTAATGCACGATGACGAACATTGCAATCTAGGTCACCTGATTACACTCAGGTGACCTAAAAAAGTCTATCAATGCCTCTACCATATACCAAATTTGAACATTGACCTGTAAATTGCACAGTGGATTTATAATACTTGTACTTTTAATTTGTAACATGACAATCATTTGAGTGGATATGATAAGAATTAAGTAAGAGGTACGGATATGTGATTCTGCTAGCACTGACTGTAGAGGGTTACCTGGTATGCATGCAGCTACATTCTGTGCAAACAGAATCAAATTCAAGGAATTTATCATTAATTCTGACCCACTTTCCCTCATACTGAATGACATTATGATAAATTAGGTGTTATTAGTCATGTTCACTCTCTCTCTCTCTTGTAATTCAATACTCTACAAATCATTCCAGGACTACCATAGAAACTTAATTAGTCTTTTACAGTATAAAAACTCTGTGAATGCAAGAGTGCAGTGAGAGATTCAATGCCTGATTTGTACTGGTGTAGGTTTGGGGACAATTTCCCTAATTACCACTGTATCTAATTAAAGCTGTAATCACCAGGTTAATTCTCAATTTCATTCCAGGTGTTGTTGTACTCAATGGTTAAATGTACATCAAACTTACGGAAATATACTCTTAATTTTCATAACATACATTTTTATTATATTAAGGTATTCCATGTATAATGAAAGGATAATGAACAATTTTGAAGGATTTAGATCAACATAAATGTTTATTGTTAAATAATGATGAACGTGAAGCAGATGAAATTCACATGACTGGTAAATGATTAGAATCCATCCTTTTTGCACTTAAGACTTTTTGGAAGAGTTGTCTGCCCTTTGTAAAAATAAGAAAAATCTAATTTTCTAAAAATGTGTGTGCAGGTTAATGATTGATTTTATTTCATATTTTCATAAAAAGAAAGTGTATGTAACTTTCTATCGAGAGATAATTATAAAAATATAATTTGTTTTTAAAATATCGTAATAAAACATGTTTTTCCCATATACTTCAATGTTAAATTCTAGGTGAACTAAATCAGGCAGTAAACAAAATTTTGAAAATTCCTATGGTAGATTATTTTTATTTGATGAACCCTTCAAAATGATACCATGATTACAAATATTCCACCATCCATTTATTAGATATGAAATATGGTCATTATACATTGAATACCTTAAGATCACATCAAACAAGAGGCCCAAGAGCCTTATAGGTCACCTGAGTATCATGTAACAACCTTCCAATGTTTGAATTAGGTTTGTGTTTAAATATAAGAATTTGACTTTTGGATGAAAGAAACATTGAATAGCTATGTGGTCATGAAGTACATGTGTCATTTTTATGTTCAATCAATAATCCTTTTTAAAAAACCTAGGTCTGAGACATCATAAAGAAAAGGGTTATTTACTCCTTAGATAAAACCAATATAAGAAGATTTTCAAAAAATTTCTACATTTTCACTATATGACCAATAGAGCCCCACCCTAACACAAGAACCCCTGCCCCAGGGGCCATGAATTTCACAATTTTTGTAGAGGGCTCAACGCTCATTATAATTATGCCCACAGTTTGGCTTCTTGATGTCCAGGAGTAAAGAAGAAGATTTTTTAAAATTACACTCATTTTGATGGTTTTTGCCCCACCCCTCAGGCCCCAGGGGGGCAGGGACCACGAATTTCAAAATTTTTGTTCCCCTCCACCCACAGATGCTATATGCCAAAATTGGTTGAAATTGGTTCAGGGGTTTCAGAGAAGAAGCTGAAAATGTTCAAATGTTGACGTACGACGAACGACGACGGACAAAAACAGATAGCAATAGGTCACCTGAATGAATTCAGGTGACCTAAAAAGTCACTTCTATTCATGATGTTGACAATAGCATTACAGTATTGAATATGCTGGTGCTCTGAACATGTTGAAATGCATTGATCTGGAAAAAAACCTACATGACTTCATTCTGCTGTGTAATTTCTCTGATTTCAAACTTTAATGTACTGTAGTTTCCAATTCAACATACTTGTGATACAATATTAACCCAGATCAACAGTGAGAATCCCAAGATCTTGTCTCCGAATAAAAATCTCCAGTAGGGAGTCGAGAAATCTCTCTACCATCAAGATTATAGAATTTCTATACACTCCCAGTATTCTACATGTAAAAATTTTATACAGATGCATCAAATACTTCATACCTCAAACTTTGTACAACCATATATATATATGATATGAAATCACATTTCATAATTAACCATTGTCCTTGTAGTGACGTCATAGGATTTTGCAAAGTCAATAATTTAATGATAGGAACATAAATTTTGTTGGAATCTTTTTCAATAGTTATTGTAAAAAATCTCGTTAGCCATAAAATATTTCAAAATTCTTAGTTATATTTGAATAGTCAATGATATGTTTCAAAATATTGAATCCAAGGACAATAACTCTGTTTTCATTCAATTATTTATCAAGTCCACAATGCGATAGATTTCCTTTATTTTTGACAAACATTTTACCAAGGTGATAAGGAATCATTATCTGTGTCTTTTCATGAAATTACATACAATTTTAATCCCGAGTGATTTAAATAGCTCAGCTGTATGGTGCCAGACTTCAGTTTTTGATGGGGGTATACATAATCTGGAAGCTATAGATTTGAAATTATTAAGGAAAAGTATGGATTTTTTCCCATGAATAACTATAACAGATGTAACTCTACTAATATAAACAGAAAAAATGATATGTAAACCATGCTATAAGGAAAATGCGTCCACATTTGTTTGTTTTTTAACATTTTGGGGAATAACGCTAATTCAATAATTTTGCACATATTATTCTAAAACTTGATGAACATATTGAAAATGACATGTGTTTTAATTATTGACATGCTTCCCGATAAATAAATGCAATTCAAAAAATATTTTGTTGTTTTTATATTAAAATAACAACAAATAACTGTTTCCAATGAATTTCATAAAAATCTACATCAGGGTATATGACTTTAGTGGTGTATGTAATGAAAATTAATATGGAAACCCTGAACTGTTTTGCCTTTTTTCATTACTCTGAATGTTAATTTATTGATTCCAAACAAAAAAAATGCTACCTAAACCCCAAAAATCCAGGACTATAAGGACCTACCTTAAGTCTTCATTATACAAATTTTTTTCCAAATTGTGAAAATGTATTTTAAACTTTGTACACAATAGTCAAAATTGAGTATACTAAATTAGTAACTCAAGTTGGTTCATAACTATTATTTAGCTGTTACCATAACGACGTAAGATTGTACTCCATTTACATCCATACAGACTCAGCTGTTTTCCTGAACTTTAAATAATAATTAATGCAAAACACTTCAACACAGATTGCACAAGCATCACAAAAGGCTCTTCCTTGTGGCATTATTTAATGGAAACTCAAATTTGATCTGTAAACCATTGATTAAGTTCATATATAAATTTTTGATTCAATAGCTATATGAATAATCGAGAGAGAAAAAAACTAAAAAAAACTGTAAAATCCCCAAAGTTCAAGGTCCATAACTCTTTCAAAATCAGCTAGGTCAACAAAGTCCAAACTAAACCTGTATAAATTTTCAATTCAAAAGCTCTGGGGATAGCCAAATAAAGCCCGGAAAAACATTTGCAGCGGGCTGATCCTGTAACTAGGCACCCGGCCGCCTATTGCAGGGTTGTAATTATAAAAGTTTATGTAACCTGTAGATAATGTTTAATATTTAATCTTTTTTAAATTTCCTTTTTTATAAGTACTTGCTGTAATGCCCTCTGAGCCCAAAATTGGAATAAACTTATCATATATATATAAATATATATATAATGAATTGAAAGGTGAAGATAACGAACAGTGATCAATCTCATAAATCCCATCAGCAATACAAAATAGATAATTGGGCAAACATGGACCTGGACATACCAAAGGTGGGATAAGGTGCCTAGGAGGAGTTAGCATCCCCTCCCTGTTGACCGGTCACACCCGCCGTGAGCCCCATATCTTGATCAGGTAAACGGAGTTATCCGTAGTCAAAATCACTATCAGTGTGCCACGAACGGCCTAACAATCGGTATGAAACACGTCAGACAGCATTTGACCCCATGATAGGTTGTATTGGCAAACTAGATAGTTATAATGACAATAGAAAATACATATGTATATATTTATTTACCTGTATATATACTCGCATATACTTTTTTGAGAAATGTTTAGGAATTTGGTATTGACCATTTCATTTAAGTTGAACTGAATTTTTGACAGATTACTATTACCAGTGTAATACAAAATATTTTCATTTTAACTTTTTAAAATATTTTCATGAGGAGTTGGCTCAACTTACATCTCAATATTTCCAACATGTCCAAGATATTGAAAACCAAGATGTACGTGTGTTGTTGTTGAAATATTCTTCAAACTCTTCAATTTCCCTATAATATCTAGAGTTGGAAATCACTTCAAAATCTATCATAAATATTTCTAAAACTCATGAAAAATGTAATAAGAATTTTTAGCCAATAGTAACAACATTGAAGAAAATTATAAACATGTGTTAGTAGCTGAATTGTTTTTCAAAATTATTGAATAAACAGCAAACTTTACAAGCATAAATTCAGTTTATGTGTCTGAATAGGTAGAATTTTACTTGGCCACTACAAGTGATTAAAATGGCATGTGACTATTGTCTGTCATTGCTATGTTCGTGATTACATTAATTGCCATTTATGTAGACAGTCAATAAATTTTAATGAACTCACACTCACAATCATTTTGAGATTACTGTGTTATAACTGAAAACCATCAACTCACTGAATCAAACAGTGGACAAAATTAGACCAGAGCTGTAACAGAATTTCGTTTAAAATCTTGCATCAAAATCACAGATCTATCACAAGTTCCTCTCACCAATGCTAAATGAAAGGTATCTGCACTATATGTACACAATGTATAATGAAACTGATCTAATATCAGATTACACAGTATGTTTGATTACAGATATAGTCTCTAAAGAACATCTACAATCAGATAAACTGAAAATGAAAATAGTGTCAGCATTAACAGTAAAATGGAATACACAGGTGTCAGATTAGACAGGTTGACCTCTAATTGTATACATTTACCTCACTATGTGGAATAATCGACACCCCCCCCCCCCCCCCCTTCCCCCCCCCCCCCCCTTCAGTGTAATACACACAATGATATGATGATTCATACATATTCCTATCACTTCTCACTATGACATTGAGAACTTCATAGATTGGTAACACTCCATTGCACAAGAGGGTCACAGATTCATCATAATTTCATATAGCCCAGCTAGTGCAACTATTTTCATTATAAAAGACGAGTAATAACCCTTTTTTATGTTTTAATTAAAATATTCATTTCTGTTTATATGAATTATGTGCAGTAGGACTGGGTATTGAAAAATACTTATAATAAAGATTATTTCAGAAATGTCAGGATTGTAGCATGGGATATGTATAAATAATGGAATTCTGGAGGTAATTTGTATAATCGGAGGAAGCCACTTACACAGAAATTACTCAGTCCTAGTACTATGTGTCTCCTATACTAACGAACAACTCTGACATTTATTCTGTATATTTATAGTAAAATAAAAACAGATAGAGATCTTTATGCTTGGAATAACTTTCCAAACAAAGCAAGCCTTTGTGATGTATGATTGAGTTCCTATAGTATATACGAAGATATATTGAAATAGCAAAAGGATGACCATTCATGATGAGATATATATTTTTTAATACATTACATATTGTGATACAGACTAAAGAGTAATGTTATGCAAAAATTTACATTCACAATGCCAATGCAGATTTTTCACAACTTTTTACAGTATATTCTTCACAGTTGTATTTTACAAGTCGACAGCAATTAATTACCAGAATTATAACATCTTCAAACTGACACAGATGATAAAAAACTAAATTTGTAAAAACCATCAATTGTCATTAAAAAAAATCCATCTATTCTCCAATGACATGGAAAAATTAATTAGCAATGTTACTCAGTTTTCACTTGTCATCATCAGAATACACAGCAAAGGAGGTTTAGAGTACCTGGCAGTTTAGTCACCCCTCTTATGGTATTGGTTCACCAAAGCATGATAATGTAATTCATGATTTCTTTGTCAGCAATTCAAATATCAAGATGATTTTTGTCAAGTTTTGCTGCAGTTTGATGACTCATGTGTTATAATAACTTATATCCAAAATAATTTCACCACATCCAGGACCCAAATGTTTGCGTTACCAAAAACCTCATGTTGCAGTTCAGTTTGTTGATAATGTTTGGTGCTGCAGTTTGAGGACTCACACAATGTGCATCTTGCAATATCCAAATACTTCTGCTGTATTCAAGATGCAAATTCCTGTGTTCCAGAGAACCCTGTGACACTCTGTTTTGCAGTTTGTTGGGTGAACTGAGCTCATGCTTTTGAGATTTTTATGGGTTACAGTTAAACATGTTAAAGAATGGTGAATGTTGATAATTATAATTTACATGTTTCTGTGGTAGTCATGCACAAAATGATATTTTGATAACTGTTCATATTAAGACTAATCATTCAGATACACATAAACATGCCATATATTATATATTTAATATATGCAGCGATTTGTGGCTATCTTTGATTCACAAAAGGATTCAACGATATATTGATCAAGTAGTCAACCCCCTAGTGTGTAGATTATAGTTTTCTAAAATCAAATGCCCAAGAGCAAATAGGAGACTGATGTAATCACAATCTGTGGTGACTGTGATAATTAATGTCTGTTACATAGTTTAAGATAGTGAGTTCTAATGACTAAAGCGCATGTAAACAGCATGTCAGCTGAAGCTCTACATTGATCAAGAACAATTTTTTTGACGCTTTATATCCCAGAAGTCCCTCCTAAAAAATGGCAGACATTTCATCTGAGATGCACTTCTAGTTGTAAAATACTAAATTTATGTCAGTCCTTACTTTCTCTGGGACCCTAAAAAAATTGCATGGGGTGGAACCTAGGGAAAATATCTGGACCCCGAATACGACATGTAACTGCATTCCCTCTCATGAAAACACTGCCAGCATACATTGTACATTAAATATTGGTACCCATTAGGGCTGAAACGATTAAATGAAATATCGATACTGTTCAATATAAATGCTCGATTCAATGTTTGATTCATTGCCTCAATCTTCGATTCGATACAATTTGTAAAATCGGGTTTGGTAAAATACATTGGGATTTACCTGTACTTATCATTTTTAGTAATACATGCACGAGGGACAGAATGGTGCCTGATAATGGTCAGGCTGTTAGCCTCGAGTCTGACAAAAACAACAATGAACTTATCAGTTTAAACTACAGAGACAACAGGCATTTTACTGTTCAGAGGTTTTGGAAATAGCTTACTTTTGAAATTGTGGCTGTGAGTCGACGTAATTAAATGTTTCTTAAAAGTTATTATTGGTTTCTCCTATATGTATCATATTGAAAATAATGAATCATGGCATAAGTATTACAATCGTGTATTGTATCGTGAAGGCATATCATTTCAGCCCTAGTACCCATTTTTTAAAAATACTTCAAACATATTCTTAAAGACAATTAAAGCTTTTTGGACTGCTTTATTTCTGTATGGACTTGACTGTCAGTCGAAAAGACCCGACATCCACCCGTCAAAAGCAATTTCCAACAACTTTGATGAGCATGCCTGATTTAAAAAAAACCCAAAACAAATTTATTGCACAAAACTTTTGAAATGAATTGTACCTTTACTGCCTGATTTTAGTATGGACGAACTTGGAGTTGAGGTCACCGATGCCCTGGTCTCTGTTGTCACAAGTCTGGACGATGACACATGAAGCCTGTGGACAGGAAACGTTCCCTGGGGGGCTTTAGCATGCTCCAGAGACTGTGAGATCTGACCCGCCAACTGCTCCAACTCAGCCGGGCTGTAATAAGCCGGCAAGTCGTCAATGGACATGGGGCCCGACTCCCCTGACGGTCCACCAGAGGCTTGGTCCCCCTCTCCTGCGTCCATAGCACCTTACAACCGTGAGCCAGGTAACGTTTTGTCATCTATTATCAACAAAATATAATATAATCCATTTAGCATTTGTCATGAAAACTTCAAATACTCGTGTCCATTATTTGGATCAGCTGATTTTGTGTTGAATTAGGTCGACGTTTATGAACGGCCTGAATGCCGCCATACACAGACGACACACAGTTTAGACTATCAGCATTTCCATTATTGTCCGATCTTTTGTAAATTCTCCAGCTGCACCGCATTCAACTGTTGCTTTTAGATGTCATTAACCATTCGATATTTCACCTCAAAACAAAAAGTATGCAAATTATTTTTCATCATGGCGTCAAGTTCATTTAGTACCCAGAATGCATTGCCAAACCTCACAATATTGCATCGGGTTCTTTATCTAAAAAATTCCAAATGGCGGGAGATATGAGTTCCCCACTGAAAAGTGCAGACGGATGAATCATGTTGTAAGGTACAAATTCGAACTTTCGTCTTATTCATGATTATGCATAGGGTTGCTCACAGATCGTACCGTAATGGTAGAACTATTGCTCTCTTGGAAATAGGGATAGACCCGAATTCATTGAAATCATGACTTACCGTCTCAAATTTTCTTACATTTTCGCAATTACATACCTTCAACTGTGCAAACACTTAGTAACGCTTACATGAACTCAAAGCTTCAACATGTAGGCCTATAAGGTTTGGAATGCCGGACGTTTCGCCCCTACGGACGTTTCGTCATGATCGTAATGACATGTAACTTTGATATGCAGGGATATATATATCCTTTATTTTGGTGCATAGACTCTTCTAAAAATCGTATTGGCTTTTACATATATGTAATTAAAGGATATTAAGATAGTAAAAGAATAACAAATACACACAGGAAATGGCATAATCCTGTTATTAGCAATGCGGTGCTAATAATATTTGACGTTTTTTCACGTAACGTCAGAAGCGTTAAAAGTTGTAAATATATATCAATAATTGATGATTCGTAATGAAATTTCTGTTTAAAATAAAATCCACAGAAAATTCAAAATTTTATTTTTTATTCCTATTTGAAATAAATTGTCATCCCATACTAAAAATGGCACGTTTTCATCTGTGGAATGGCCAAAACTAATTCACACCGCGGTGCAAATAACAGGAGTATATATAGAGAGATGATGTTTCAAAAATCAAGATTATAGGCTCCACGAAGGGAATTATTCCTGGGAAAAGGGTTTCTTTCAGGGAGTTCATCAGAAAAATGGGGCTTGGAGATTTTTGGGGGTTATCACTGTAAAAATGGCACGTTTTCATCTGTGGAATGGCCAAAACTAATTCGCACCACAGTGCTAATAACAGGAGTATATATAGAGAGACGACATTCGTATATATACCTCAAAACTTTTCGCACCGCGGTGCTAATAACAGGAGTATATATAGAGAGACGATGTTTCAAAAGAAGTGATGAAGAAAATGTACTTTTTCTTGTGAGCTTCAAATGTACAAAACCCATATGTAAACACATAGTAGACGGTCATGCTTTGCAGAGTTGTGGAAAACATTTTTAGATAGCCAGTCATTCGGACTGACAAGAAGGCAACATAAGCCAGTCTGAAATAATTTAAGCCAGTCCGAAATCTAAAGTCACAAAATTAAAAAAACAAAACAAAAAGTACACAACGTTTATTTCCTTTATTAAACATCGATATACTTCATAATTACATTTACTCAGTCTCCATTTCTATGCTTGTGAAATCCCCACAGCTCCTCAGTTAAGGACAGAATTTTCATTATCTCTTATAGAAGAGTACCTGTATTTTAATGAGGCGACGATAAAATTTTGTAAGCGGTTATTTGGTACGCAACCGGCAGTCTGTCAATGCAAATATTGCATGCCATTTTAACAGCATCAAATTTCAAGCATTCCCGCCCCTCTGTCCAATTGTGTTTGAATTCTCTTTGTCGAGATCTTTCGTATTTAACCTTGTCTTCATTTGTTAGTTTACATTTTTTACCTGGTATCGCTCCAGCTGTAAATTTAATGGGCCACGCGGCCATGCTTGTTTCGCTTTCATCAGCCTCAAGCTTGTTTAAGGAAAAAGTATTACGCAATCGCATTTTAGTTTTACAAGATAATTGCGCTGAAAAATGCGCCGATGCTTGCAGGAAACAAACAAAAACAAAAAGCCAGGCCGGTCATTTCGACCGACATCAATGGTGTTTATATCGGTCGCAAGCATTTTTAATCGGTTTTGCCGGCATGACCGGCAGTTTTCCACAACTCTGCTTTGCGACTCATTCAATAGAATGCCTTCCATCAAAGGTGCAGGTAGTGTATAGGACTGTTTACAACCATTTAAAAGGACTTTTAATTCACAACATGTATTGCAACACATTCAAAGTCCGTGCAGAAATGAGAACATGGAAATAAAAATTTGAAATACATTGACATGAAGACAGACGATTAATGTTCCTTTATGCAATAAATGGTATATTTAACAGTACTTAATTAAAAATGTACGCAAATGCATTTCTCCTGTACATGAACTCCAAATACACTGCCCTTTGTACGCAATGAAAAAGACATGGACCTTAACATGATTTTGAATCTATATTGTTTTCATTAACAAATACTTCATTTATTCCATTACTAAAGGACATGCAATTTATGGCAAAGCCCCCCCCCCCCCCCCCCCCCCCCCCCCCCCCATTCCTGTTTGAATAATATGAAAATATGCATTACTGTTCATCTTAATACTTGGCAATTATTCAGTCGTGACATTAATTTTAACAGAAACATTTGATGTCTATAACGGAATAAAGTGCAAATATGCATTAAATTTCATCTTGCATTTATATTCCGTTATCAAATAAACTGTACAGAAACATTTCTTTTTGTTTATAACGGAGTAAAATGTAAATATGCAATACTGTTCATCTTAAAGGGTTTTTACCACGATTTTTATTACTTGTAAATTTATATGAAAATGTGGTGTTTTGAATCAAGCTATTATTATTTTTTCGGTATAAAGCATGCTTTAGTGAAATTCTCGATTCGATTTTCGATACTTTAGTCTCGATTCAATGATTTTCGATTCGATACAACAGCATGTACCAAATTCTTTATAATGCTAAGATTTTCTTATGTTTCGTTGAATTTATTGCTCTCTGCAAATAAATTCTACATAATGTAAAAACGTTTAACAGGAAGCAACACACTTATCACTTGTCGAAATGTCGCCATACCCAGGATTTAAACATTGAAGGTGCATTTTTCAACTCGACTGCGTCCATTTTGATACAGCAAAGTTCACTCGTATGTTGATTGGGCAATTTTTGAATTCCATTGGCTAATCAGAAACCGTGTTATCAAGAGCAATGCGTACTATGATTTTAGAACCGTATCGAACCGAAACAGACAACGAATAAATCGAACATCGAATCGAGACCACTACATCGCGATTCGGCCGCATCACAATGCATCGTTTCACCCCTAATGTTTTCATAACAATAACAGGCACACTGGTCATCTCTGGTCCCAGCCTATGCTTATTAACACTTGTCAACTCTGCTTCTTGTGCTCAGGTAATGTCCAGCTACCTTTTATTCTTAATCTGTCCAGGTACATGTATTGTATTAAGAGGTCTGTCTCCAATCGTCAAGCTATGCTATAGAACTGTTGACTCTCTGGTAGGTACTGAAGATATTTCGGTCAGTTTCAGAAAACCAAATTCAGGGCTCGAAATTAACATATATGCCCGTCAGTCTGTGACTGGTTAAAAGTCTGGCAGACTGACTGACATTTCTTTTAGTCAGTCCGATGGGACCAGTGTGCGAAACTAACTTTAAAGTCCTATAGACTTTCGGTCCATAGTCATTTCATTTCCTATAGACCACAACAAATTCCTGTAGACCAAAATTTAACATGCAATATTTATTGTAATCACAGGGGCTCATCACGAAATTTTTCTCTTATAAAAATTTGACATCGTCTATTCTATAAAATTTGTAAATATAGAATAGAGAGGGTCATTGAACCTGTGTTGTTATTATAAAATATATATAATAGACACAAATTCCATTTGGTAATTCGTTCATAGTTTAATTATATTCTTTTTCAATTTCATGCACAAGCTTTTCAATTAGAATCTTGTTTTCTTTTTCATTTTGTTCCAGCTCAGTTTCACTGTCTGATTCTTCATCTAAGTCACTTCTACTACGTTTCGTTTTCTCATGATTTTCTGCGACTTTAGCCTGCTGGAACTTGTTGTACTGACCGCTTTCAGTTTAATTCCAGGGCGTGCATCGATTGCTTCTCATATATATTTAATAAGCGATGGAGAACCAGTTTTTTTGCTCAGAATTCCTATAGACAAGTCGGTCTATAGCTATTTTGATCGTTATAGATCATCTCAATTTTCTACAGACATTGTCTATCGGTCCATGGTTAATTTCGCACACTGTGGGACTGGTCAATTTTCTAAAACGTCATTTTGGAAAGCATACTTATGGAATCTTAAACACACATTTGGCATTCCTCTGTAGATATCACATGAACCAGATTAGTAAATATAAATCTCATGTACGTGTTAAAATATTTTCTGAGGTATATCCAGTTCAATTCCTTTATTTTATTTTGATAACATGAACAAAATTTATTTCTGAAACTGGTAAATTTTTCTGCGGACTGGTTGAAATTATACCCTATCAGTCCGGCTGGACTGGTGACATAAAAAGTTAGTTTCAAGCCCTGAAATATATTAAACTTATGAAATTACATTTGATTAACTAATGAAAAATATTAATCAACAATTAATCCATATAATGAAAAGACTTAATTTATCTTTCTCTTTGCAAGAAAAGTACAAAAATAGCAAAATGGACAGTTTAAATCACCATTGACCAGTATTGACCACTTGGGGAGTATTGACCGGGACGGTTAAAACCACTTGCTAAAACCGGGGGCGGTTTTAACTGCCCAACCCTGCTAAGTGCACCTTATTATTATTCCAGGCTAGTGAAGTTTCAGTGATTCATTTAGGAGTTATTCCAGGCAATCTGATTAAAATCAGATCCTCGATCCGCTCCTCTTTTTTTTTTTTTTTTTCTTGTCGCTACACAAGGTGTAGCAACAAGGGGGGGAAAAAAGGAGCAGATCGACAATCTGATTTTAATCAGATTGTTATTCCAGGCTTAGTGAAGTTTCAGTGATTCATTTAACAGTTATTCCGCTCGATCCGCTCCTCTTTTTTTTTTTTCTTTCTTGTCACTACACAAGGTGTAGCAACAAGGGGGGAAAAAAAGGAGTGGATCGACAATCTGATTTTAATCAGATTGTTATTCCAGGCTTAGTGAAGTTTCAGTGATTCATTTAACAGTTATTCCAGGCTTAGTGAAGTTTCAGTGATTCATTAACAGTTATTCCAGGCTAGCGAAGTTTCAGTGATTCATTTAACAGTTATTCCAGGCTAGTGAAGTTTCAGTGATTCATTTAACAGTTATTCCAGGCTTAGTGAAGTTTCAGTGATTCATTTAACAGTTATTTCAGGCTAGTGAAGTTTAAGTGATTCATTTAACAGTTATTTCAGGCTAGTGAAGTTTCAGTGAATTGTTTAACAGTTATTCCAGGCTAGTGAAGTGTCAGTGATTCATTTTGAAAATTGTTATAATTGGTCCAGTAGACTCCCTTTGATTATCATTCCCAAGTTGAAATCAAAGAGTCCAAATTTTATTCTCTCAGACTAACAGCCTGAAAGTCAAATTTCATTCACAGACATAGGAGATAAGTAGAGATGAGGATGCAAATATTCAACTTCAGTAGAAGTGAGTTAACTGATTGCTTATGTGCCTCTTATCTAAAGTGTCATGTCTGTTCAAATTTCATTTTTGTAGATGTTTCATCAAATTTAATGCATCATGAGTCAAGGGCATTATTCCCAAGGGGGAGGACAACAAAGACAGAGCCAAGGTCAAGGCCGTGGTCAGTACCGCCCTTGGAGAGGAAGAGGGAGGGGAAGGTACTACCATCACTATGGCAACAGGGGAAGAGGAGGTAGTGTTGTTCCGATGATCAATTATAATAAGAAATTGATCGATTATTTTTTTCAATAATTGATTTTTTTAAAATGTGTTAACATACTTGTGTGTATCATGGGGATTTTTCAATTCCAGATTGAATTTTCTCTTTGATCATCCAAGAAGCAAAAAATCCATAGTTTGGAAATATTTTGGGTTATAAAAAACTAAGAGGTGGGGCACTGTGAAAACATGATCTTGACATAACAAACTCTACAGGAAATCCTACCAAATTGTGAAAACAAAGCTATGCATGAAGTGCTGAATGTATGATGAAAGTTTTAGATAATGAATCTGGTTACCAGATTTAGCTCTGATACATCACATACTTTGAAATTTTCAGGATTCATGTCAGCTAGGGGAGGAAGGGGTGGGGCCCTGTTGGCTGACCCTACACCCTCCAGACCAACTCTTGTCCAGACTACAATAGAAGTTCAGTCTCCATACAAAGGATGGAAATTGTACTTCCCAGATGAAGGTTCGTGACTTCCTCATTCATGATTCATCAGCTGTGAAATTTAAAGAGCAATGTTACAAAAACGAGCATATTGGGAGAGGGGAGGCGGAAGTTTCTTACAAGGGCATAATATGCACCTCATGCTTTGTCAAAGGGAGGTAAACCTTTGTTATACCCGGGATGAAAAGTGATAACTGAAGCATTTTATACAGTACATACACAGTTATGAAAAGTGCACTAATTAGTGGCTATCTTTTTAACTTTATTTTGGGATATATGAAGTGTAGTTTAATACTGAAATCTTTATGGAACTTACTGTTGTGTGGTGGACTTGTGGTTTAAAGTCCAAATAGAATTTACCAGCTCCTCCAAACCGCTAATCTTTGATAGTGGTTCTCGAACTCAATGATGGATGATTTTGTAACAGATTTGTAAAACTTATGGTTTTTCAATTTCATTTATCAAATCATTGTAAATTTGAGTTCCAATTAATTAAAAAAATTGTTTTGCGTTAAATGAGCATGTACTTTACACTCAATTATGATTGAAATCAATAAGTACCGGATAAAAAATAAAAACAGTACTTTGCCCTGATTTGAAAACTGGGAAGTGTGTGAAATCTCCCTAATGCAATAAATTTTATTTGTAACTCTGCTCCTTGCAAAGTCAAATAAATGCTCTATACATGATTTCATTAAATTGTAATTATGTATAGTAATTTAGAAAGAAAAGAAGGTGGGTTTCATGTATACTAATATAAAACGCACATTACAGTTTACAGTGATCAGTCACCTATTGTATACTAATATAAAACACATGTTACAGTTTACAGTGATCAGTCATCTATTGTATACTAATATAAAACACACGTTACAGTTTACAGTGATCAGTCACCTATTGTATACTAATATAAAACACACGTTACAGTCTACAGTGATCAGTCACCTATTGTATACTAATATAAAACACATGTTACAGTTTACAGTGATCAGTCACCTATTGAATACTAATATAAAACACATGTTACAGTTTACAGTGATCAGTCACCTATTGAATACTAATATTAAACACATGTTACAGTTTACAGTGATCAGTCACCTATTGTATACTAATATAAAACACACGTTACAGTTTACAGTGATCAGTCACCTATTGTATACTAATATAAAACACATGTTACAGTTTACAGTGATCAGTCACCTATTGTATACTAATATAAAACACATGTTACAGTTTACAGTGATCAGTCACCTATTGTATACTAATATAAAACACATGTTACAGTTTACAGTGATCAGTCACCTATTGTATACTAATATAAAACATGTTACAGTTTACAGTCATCAGTCACCTATTGTACATGTATACTAATATAAAACACATGTTACAGTTTACAGGGATCAGTCACCTATTGTATACTAATATAAAACACATGTTACAGTTTACAGGGATCAGTCACCTATTGTATACTAATATAAAACACACGTTACAGTCTACAGTGATCAGTCACCTATTGTATCCTAATATAAAACACACGTTACAGTTTACAGTGATCAGTCACCTATTGTATCCTAATATAAAACACACGTTACAGTTTACAGTGATCAGTCACCTATTGTATACTAATATAAAACACACGTTACAGTTTACAGTGATCAGTCATCTATTGTATCCTAATATAAAACACACGTTACAGTTTACAGTGATCAGTCACCTATTGTATACTAATATAAAACACACGTTACAGTTTACAGTGATCAGTCACCTATTGTATACTAATATAAAACACATGTTACAGTTTACAGTCATCAGTCACCTATTGTATACTAATATAAAACACACGTTACAGTTTACAGTCATCAGTCACCTATTGTATACTAATATAAAACACACGTTACAGTTTACAGTGATCAGTCACCTATTGTATACTAATATAAAACACGTTACAGTTTACAGTGATCAGTCACCTATTGTATACTAATATAAAACACATGTTACAGTTTACAGTGATCAGTCACCTATTGTATACTAATATAAAACACACGTTACAGTTTACAGTGATCAGTCACCTATTGTATACTAATATAAAACACACGTTACAGTTTACAGTGATCAGTCACCTATTGTATACTAATATAAAACACACGTTACAGTTTACAGTGATCAGTCACCTATTGTATACTAATATAAAACACACGTTACAGTTTACAGTGATCAGTCACCTATTGTATACTAATATAAAACACACGTTACAGTTTACAGTGATCAGTCACCTATTGTATACTAATATTAAACACACGTTACAGTTTACAGTGATCAGTCACCTATTGTATACTAATATAAAACACATGTTACAGTTTACAGTGATCAGTCACCTATTGTATACTAATATAAAACACACGTTACAGTTTACAGTGATCAGTCACCTATTGTATACTAATATAAAACACACGTTACAGTTTACAGTGATCAGTCACCTATTGTATACTAATATAAAACACACGTTACAGTTTACAGTGATCAGTCACCTATTGTATACTAATATAAAACACACGTTACAGTTTACAGTGATCAGTCACCTATTGTATACTAATATAAAACACACGTTACAGTTTACAGTCATCAGTCACCTATTGTATACTAATATAAAACACATGTTACAGTTTACAGTCATCAGTCACCTATTGTTCATAAAGTCCAGGTGTTTGAGAAGTATTTCACCAGTTGGTATACAGCTTATAAATGGGTGAGTCTTAGTCCAGTTTGTCTGTGTTTGATGTCCAGTGATTGCTTTAGGGGTCCTCTGGGGCTGAAATACGGCCCCATTCCCAATTTAAACACCATATGTTTATCCCAAGTTATCCATGAAATACAAAATGACAACTGTGTCCTGAACTAAACTCATTTGTATCAGACTTCTTATTCAAATGTTTTTGATTATTCAGTGGAGGAGTTTCATTTTATGATTATACATTACTGTATACACTCGCCTATAAGTCGGTCCGCCTATAAGTCGGTTGTATTTTTTAAGGTTATTTTGTAGAAATTTGCCATTGACCCGCTTGTAAGTCAGTACAAATTTTTGTCAGAATCGGTTGACAATTTCAAGTCAAACCATATCTGTTTGGGGTTTAAACGCAACCCTTGATCTATTATTGACAATGATCACTTGTTTACGTAAGCAATTACGGTCTCCTAATTTCCAGCACCTGACACCGTGATTACTTATAGGCACGTGCCTCGCGAAAACTGTTATTGTGGCATTCCGGTATAATTCATTTAAGAGTCAAGAATGATGATCTAAATTATCTGTTAACAATATTCAATCTTTTATGAAATACATTTCAGCCAGTATACATATGAATATTTCAATATTAAATCGGGTTCACAATTCAATTTAACCGATAAACGATATATTAGTTAATTTGAATGAAAGAATTAGTTACCGGTATGTAAATAATTTTTAAAATAAATATATACACTTAACTAGATAAAATTATGAAAATATGTAAATACTTGTACTTTATACATAATTTTAAAATACATAAACAAAACGATGTGTCTATATATTTGTGAACAATAATCATTTGTGTGGTAGTCCATGATAATCATCTGAGTTGTTTAAAAAACACTACATTACGCCGACAAGAAAAATACCAATTTTCTTAGGACACGCCTATAAGTCGGACATAGAGTTTTGGACCAAAAATTGACTCCCAAAATTCCGACTTGTAGGCGAGTATATATACGGTAGCTCACAGCTGCAATCACCTAGAATAAAGATGAATTGAATCATGGGTAAAATGAAAATAAACCAGTAATTTGTGATTTTGTTTGCATGGAAACTTACCCCAACGAACTTATAATGGTGATTACATTTTCCAGTATTAAAAATGGCTGATACCAGGATAACAATTTTTGTGTGCAACCTTTGTTAGTCATTTGTAACAAGATAATTTGATTGGGGAGGGGGGGGGGGGGGGGCAGATCAAGGAATGTTTTTTGGGTCGTGGTGAAAGATTCCTTCATTTGTAAAAATTGATTTGAAAACAATTGGTGTAAATGTAGCATAAGAATTATTTTTTCCATTTAATATTGATCAGTAGAGAGTTTTGTGAAATGATTTATGTCCTTTGAAAATAAGATAATGATAATTGTCAAAGACTGAGGGACTGTTCATTAATGCCATCAAAAATACTATTGGTGTGGTGTTGACAATGACTCCTGCACCAGAACCAGAAATGGATTTTATTGCATATTTATGAAAACAGGTTGTAAAATAAAAGAATTTAATACCTTTTTTGATTATATATTTTTATTATATTTTCAGACAGATATAGAGGAAAAAAATGTCATGGTTGTGGATTTCAAGGAATTGAATTCTGATGAAGGTATACATTTTTGATTTTTTAACGAACTAAGAAATGCTAATTTTGAAAAATGAAGAATGTCTGGTCAGCAGTGTTTGAAACTTACAACAGTCAGAGTAGAAGTCAAATGAAATTTGAAGGATACACGGACATGTAATCCTTTCCACCAGTACCACTTGTTGACCTTTGACCTTAACATTGCCTGTTGACCTGCTTGGAAACATCTGTTCGATGTTGACTGAGCTTTTATGACAGGGCCGTGATATACAACGGTTACCTTGACAATACATGTATACTGATACTTACGTCTTCATTTATGAAGATACTCTGTATTGTGTGAAAAAACAATGTTATCGCTTGGGGCTTTATTGTTTCACCAACACCTCTTGATGGTTTTTTTTTATGTTTGCTATACATAGTACATGTAACTGCAATGTATTAATATCTATTGACATTGTCAGGAATACTCGGAAATCTGCCCAATATAAACTCAGAACTTCGAGACTCACCAGAACAACTGATTGCATGTATAGGATTGGCTGTTCACCAGGTCAGTCTTTTCGCGACTATAAGGTTATTTTATCATCCACACGTATAGTTTACTTATTGATCTTGCTTTGTGGATAATGTACATGTATGTAGTTTGCAGATTTACGTAAATTTAACCACAATGTTTTTATATTATATATCCTCCATGAAACTTAAATTTGGAAAAAGGAATTTTAAAAAACATAAGGTCAGTGTGTACAAACAAGAAAAATGATGAATATTTGGTAACAATAGACTTCCTTAAAATGAAAATCAAAATTAGCAGGCCTCCTTCGGTCATGGCTGACCATGGATAGTGATAGAATATCAATGGTTAGTCTAAAAATCCCAGCATTGTTTTAAAATTGATATGGTTTAGATATATTTGATTGAATACTTACAGCTTGTCGCTCACCATCGACAAACTTTACCGGAGGAGGAGGAGCCGAGCGATTACAGCCCACCCAGGGTTAATGTTCGACTTATCAATTCATGTCAGCCCACTGCTCTGAAGAATTTGAAAGCAAATTATTACGGTAGAAACGACAGAAAAGTACTTCTTGCAGTTGAACTTTGATATCTCGAACATCGATATCGCGAATACCACGGATTGTTGGAAGTCTCAACTACATCTTCTTTATGTATTTTAACCTCAGTATCGCGAATACCACGGATTGTTGCAAGTCTCAACTACATCTTCTTTATGTATTTTAACCTCAGTATCGCGAATACCACGGATTGTTGCAAGTCTCAACTACATCTTCTTTATGTATTTTAACCTCAGTATCGCGAATACCACGGATTGTTGCAAGTCTCAACTACATCTTCTTTATGTATTTTAACCTCAGTATCGCGAATACCACGGATTGTTGCAAGTCTCAACTACATCTTCTTTATGTATTTTAACCTCAGTATCGCGAATACCACGGATTGTTGCAAGTCTCAACTACATCTTCTTTATGTATTTTAACCTCAGTATCGCGAATACCACGGATTGTTGCAAGTCTCAACTACATCTTCTTTATGTATTTTAACCTCAGTATCGCGAATACCACGGATTGTTGGAAGTCTCAACTACATCTTCTTTATGTATTTTAACCTCAGTATCGCGAATACCACGGATTGTTGCAAGTCTCAACTACATCTTCTTTATGTATTTTAACCTCAGTATCGCGAATACCACGGATTGTTGCAAGTCTCAACTACATCTTCTTTATGTATTTTAACCTCAGTATCGCGAATACCACGGATTGTTGCAAGTCTCAACTACATCTTCTTTATGTATTTTAACCTCAGTATCGCGAATACCACGGATTGTTGCAAGTCTCAACTACATCTTCTTTATGTATTTTAACCTCAGTATCGCGAATACCACGGATTGTTGCAAGTCTCAACTACATCTTCTTTATGTATTTTAACCTCAGTATCGCGAATACCACGGATTGTTGCAAGTCTCAACTACATCTTCTTTATGTATTTTAACCTCAGTATCGCGAATACCACGGATTGTTGCAAGTCTCAACTACATCTTCTTTATGTATTTTAACCTCAGTATCGCGAATACCACGGATTGTTGCAAGTCTCAACTACATCTTCTTTATGTATTTTAACCTCAGTATCGCGAATACCACGGATTGTTGCAAGTCTCAACTACATCTTCTTTATGTATTTTAACCTCAGTATCTCAAACCCTTCGATATCGCTATGTTTTTTTTAAAGCCACATCGAGTTTGATATAATGAGGTTCAACTGTACATGTATATTCACACATGATGAAGTTTGAATTTTAATATATTTTTTTTTTCATCTTTCGTTTTACGTTTTAGATATATATAAGATCTGTCTGCAGAAACTAAATCACTGTTTAGTTATTAAGTAGTCATATTCTTTATACAATGACGGGAGTTTTATATATGTTAGTTTTGCCTGATTTCAGGTAAGTTTGTGTCTGTGAAGGGGACGGTAGTCAGAGTGAGTAACATTAAGCCCCTGTGTACCCACCTGGCCTTCCAGTGCTGCAGCTGTGCTTCTGTTCAGGTATCTATCATTCACAACATGCATGCCGAAAATCTAAACACTGGGATTTTCCATTCTGATATAAGTAATTTACGACATACATATAAATGCCAAGAAACAAAATAATCATTGGAGTTTTCCATTCGTTAATTCATACATTTACATTACAATAAACGTTAGAGTTGAACCAGCTTTAGCTAAACAGCAGTACATACATGGTTTTGTGATTACATGAACAAATTTCTGGTGCTGCTTTACTTCGCTTTCCACAAGTTTATAGGAAAGTCCCTCAAAAAAAAAAAGAGCATTGAATAATTTTGTGTCTTTACAGAGTATAACGTTACCAGATGGAAAATTTGTCCAGCCGACTAGGGTGAGAGATGAAAAATTACACAAGAATCACTTTAAGCATGTATATCTTTTGTCCTGCTGACTAGGGTGAGAGAAAGCTAATATATGGTGAAAATTACACGAGAATCACTTCAAGCATGTATATCTTTTGTCCTGCCGACTAGGGTGAGAGAAAGTTAATATATGGTGAAAAATAACATGAGAATCACTTTAAGCATGTATATCTATTGAATACAATTTTTGATACATGTCATTTTAAGGGATGCTTTGCTTTTTGTAGTGTCCTGTACAGGGTTGTAGAGGAAAAAGTTTCATTCCATGCCGTAGCTCTGAGTTAACTCAAACAATTGATTGGCAGACAGTGAGAATACAAGAGATCATGGGAGATGGAATGAAGGAATCAGGGAGAATTCCACGTACCGTGGACTGTGAACTCGCTCAGGATCTTGGTAAACTCAGAACCATTATTACCTCTCTAATGGTGAAGTCGAAAGGGACTAATAGTTTGGACTAATAGTTTCCTAAATTTGCTGTCAGTCAGTCTGTCACAACTTATTTTTCTGGCCTGGGGGTTATAAAACTTTTTTGAGCCCGTTTTCATACTCAAACTCATGTTCAAGATTTTTTGAGTATGAGCTTGCTCAGAGTTGTACTCAAAACAAACATGTTTGAGTATGAGTACGGCAAAAGTTTTATAACCTCCAGGCCTGGACTTTTTTAAGAAGTTGAAAGTTAGTATGTGTTTTACTTTATGTTTACAGATCAAAAATAAGTTTCGTCAGAATTGGCGGATTTTTACGAGATTTATGGGACTTTTGTGCCAAATGTAGGTTTCCAGACTTCTCCAATATGCTTCAACATACAAAACTGACATTTAATTTGTGGTTATCTAATGAAGAGATACAGACCAGGGTTCACATTTGTCATGTTTGATATATATTCTAACAAAAATTGTAAAACCTAGTTTCATGGTTGACAGAACTTCTTTAATTCTTGTTTTCGGGACTGTTTTTCACCTCTCCTTGATTAAGGAAGCTGAAATTTGGCACAGTATGTGATTTGTTAAATGTATGTTTACAGATATAATTGGAAGTCTCATTACGGTTGTCTGTGATTTCTATGAGATTTATGGGACTTTTTGTCGAATTTAGTATCCCAAACTTTTTTCTACCGTGCTTCAACACTGGCAACTGAAATTTAATATGTCGTTAACTAATGAGAAGATAAAGATCAAGTTTTAATTTTGTTAGGTTTGACTCGCTCTATAAAAAATTAGGAGATTTGGTTTCATGGTTGATAGAATTTCTTTAATTATTGCACTCTGTAGATCTCTAGAGCTGAAAGCTCAAGTGAACTTTTCTGATCGCCTGTTGTCTGTCTGTCTGTAAACTTTTTACATTTTCGACTTCTTCTCCAGAACCACTTGGCTAATTATAACCAAACTTGGCCAAAAGCATCCTTGGGTGAAGGGCTTTCAAATTTGTTCAAATGAAGGGTCATACCCCCTTGAAAGGGGAGATAATCACAAAAATAGGGTGGGGTCATTTAAAAATCTTCTCAAGAACCACTGGGCCAGAAGAGCTGAAATTTTCACGAAAGCTTCCTGACATAGAGCAGATTCAAGTTTGTTAAAATCATGGCCCCCAGGGGTGGGGCCACAATAGGGGATCAAAGTTTTACATACAAATATATAGGAAAAATCTTCTTAAGAACGACTGAGTCAGAAAAACTTAGATTTACATGAAAGCTTCCTGACATAGTGCAGATTCAAGTTTGTTACAATCATATCCCCCAGGGGTAGGATGGGGCCACAAGGGGGGGATCAAAGTTTTACATACAAATATATAGGGAAAATCTTTTTAAAAAATTCTTCTCAAGAACCACTGAGCCAGAAAAGATGAGATTAAGGTGAAAGCTTCCTGACATAGTGCAGATTCAAGTTTGTTAAACTCATGACCCTTGGGGCTAGGATGGGGCCACAATAGGGGATCGGAGTTTTACATAACTAATAAATAGGGGAAAAAAGTATTTAAAAGTTTTCTCCTTAAGAATCATCGGGCCAAGGAAGTTTACATTTGCACAAAAGCTTCCTGACATAATGCAGATTCAAGTTTGTAAAAATCATGGTAACCAGGGATAAGATGGGGCCAAAGTAGGGGGTCAAAATTTTACATACAAATATAAAGGGAAAATCATTAAAAATCTTCTGAAAAATCACTGGGCCAGAAAAGTTTATGTTTACATGAAAGCTTCCTGACAGTGCAGATTCAAGTTTGTAAAAACCATGGTCCCCAGGGGTAGGTTGGGGCCACAATAGGGATCAAAGTTTTACATATGAATATATAGGAAAAATCTTTAGATATGAGCCAAGGCGACTCAGGTGAGTGAAATGGGCCTTTTGTTTTTTCTGTGAGTTCCATTGAAATTACTGAAAAAATTAAGGAATACATGTAGATTTTATTTTCATGTTATTTTCTTGTTTGTGTGTGTGTGTGATTGTACATAAACTGCTAATGTAAGATTATTTCTCATACAATAGTACATGAATGACTTAACTTGGTGTTGGTAGGGGACCTGTATTGCTACGCAATACTAACAGAATTCTAGTTTTGATATAGTTTTGACCAGATGCATGTTCTTTGCTATTTTGAAGTCCCTTCGTGAAACACTAATACAAAACTTCAAACAACAGTTTTGAATTACAGTGGATGTGTACATTTGTATTTCTTGATGTCAGTGATAAGAATAGTCCTCATATCATTCCTTGTAGAATGGATTCTTCACATTGCATTGAAGTGATGAGAATACAGTCCTCATATCATTCCTTGTAGAATGGATTCTTCACATTGCATTGAAGTGATGAGAATACAGTCCTCATATCATTCCTTGTAGAATGGATTCTTCACATTGCATTGAAGTGATGAGAATACAGTCCTCATATCATTCCTTGTAGAATGGATTCTTCACATTGCATTGAAGTGATGAGAATACAGTCCTCATATCATTCCTTGTAGAATGGATTCTTCACATTGCATTGAATATTTTTAAAAGATGAATGCTGATTGTGATATTCTGTAAACCATCTTATATATGTACAAGAAATTTTCGGGAAGATAGTGAGAACCCCCTCATTACCCACCAGTTTAATGTTTCTCGGTGAGAACCTCGTCATTACACACCAGTTGTTTAATGTTTCTCGGTGAGAACCTCGTCATTACCCACCAGTTGTTTAAGGTTTCTCGGTGAGAACCTCGTCATTAGTTGTTAAATGTTTCTCATATTTGTTTAAGATTATTTCGGTCATGAAAATTAGTCACTATGAACCAATTTATCTCTGGTATTTCAGGAAATAAAGTTCAGTTTTCCGCACTTTTTTTCTCTGTTCTTGCAGATATTTATTTTATATTTGGTATGTGGCTTTGCCATAACAAGTTACAGATCAAGTTTGAATTTCGTTTCGGTCCATTGATTTTTCACTTAGTTATGGCCCTTGGACTTAGAAAAATAGCATGAATAATCAGTTTTCCAGACTTTTTTTTTGGTTGTGCTTGCTGAAATTCATTTGATATTTGGTACATTGCTTTGTCATAAGTTACTGATCAAGTTTGAATTTCGTCTCAGTCTGATGATTTTTCACTTAGTTATGGCCCTTGAGCTTAGAAAAATAGCATGAATTATCAGTTTCCGGACTTTTTATGCCCCCCTTTGAAAAAGAGGGGGCATATTGTTTTGCACCTGTTGGTCGGTCGGTCGGTCTGTAGACCACGTGTTGTCCGCTCAATATCTTGAGAACCATTCACTTGATGATAATGATATTTCATATGTGGGTTAGTTATGAGTAGAAGAGGATCCCTATTGTTTTTCAGGTCCAAAGGTCAAGGGTCAATCTACTCTGGACATAGGAATATAATGTCCGCTCAATATCTTGAGAACCCTTTGCTTGAAAGACATCAAACTTGGCACACTGGTACATCCTAAGGAGTAGATGACCCCTATTGATTTTGAGGTCACATGGTCAAAGGTCAAGGGTCAAACTGGGCATAGGAATATACTGACCATTCAATGTCTAGAGAACCCTTTGCTTGACAGACATCAAACTTGGTACGCCAGTACATCTTCAGAAGAAGATGACCCCCATTGATTTTGAGGTCACATGGTCAAAGGTCAAGGGTCAAACTAGACATAGGAATATACTGTCCGCTCAATATCTTGAGAACCCTTTGCTTGACAGACATCAAACTTGGTACACTGGTACGTCTCTAGGAGAAGATAACCCCTAGTGATTTTGAGGTCACATGGTCAAACGTCAAGGGTCAAACTGGACATAGGAATATACTGTCTGCTCAATATCTTGAGAACCCTTTGCTTGACAGACATCAAACTTGGTACACTGGTACGTCTTCAGGAGAAGATGACCCCTATTGATTTTGAGGTCACATGGTCAAGGTCAAGGGTCAAACTGGACATAAGAATATACTGTCCGTTCAATATCTTGAGAGCCCTTTGCTTGACAGACATCAAACTTGGTACACTGGTACATCTTCAGGAGAAGATGATCCCTATTGAATTCGATTTCACATGTTTAAAGGTCAAGGGTCAACCTGGACATTGGAATATACTGTCCGCTCAATATCTTGAGAACCCTTTGCTTGATAGACATCAAACTAAGTACAGTGGTGTATATTCAGGAGGAGATGACTCTTATTGATTTTGAGGTCACATGGTCAAAGGTCAAACTGAACATAGTAATATACTGTCCACTCAATATCTTGATAACCTTTTTGCTTGACGGACATCAAACTTAGTACACTGGTACATTTTCAGGAGAAGACGACCCATATTGATTTTGAGGTCAAAAGTCAATTGTTGAACTGGACATAGTAATATCTTGTTTCCTATATTTTAAGAATTGTTTGCTTGATTAACACCAAACTTGGTACACTGGTACAGCATAAGGAGTAGATGACCCATATTGTTATTTAGGTCACATGGTCAATTCACTCTTGACACAGGAAGATATTGTCTGCTCAATATTTTGAATTGATGATACTACTATCAATTAAATGATGTGTGTGTGTATAACCCTTTTCAATTTTGCACCATGGGGGGGGGGGGGGGGGGGGGGGGGCATATGTGTTTTACAAACATCTCTTGTTTTTGTTGTGCTTGCAGATATTCATTTGATATTTGGTACATTGCTATGCCATAACAAGTTACAGATCAAGTTTGAATTTGATCTTGGTCCGTTGATTTTCCATTAAGTTATGGCCCTTGGACGTGGAAAAATAGCATGAATTGTTAGTTTACATCCAAATTTCTTATCTCTGTAGATAAGAATTAAGAATACTACACTCATTAAGACTTCTAGGATAGTAATACTACAATATAGCTAAATTGTTCATGATCATCTACATGTCACAGTTTATTGACTTGGTTAAAGACCTAAACCTAATTATAAATTTGTCTTTTTTCTTGGTCTAGTCTCTACTCGAATAGTAGTTGATTTCCTACCATTCCTATCCTGGTTCCCCAATTTTCCCTTTTACCATAACCTACATATTGTTCTGGTACAGTGATTTTTGCAACCGGTAGGGGACTATGTTTTGCCATGAAATACTCTCAGAATGCTTGTTAACATACATGTGATTTACTTGATTATAGAATGATTAGGTTTTGTTTGGTAACATACAGATGATTTACTTGATTATAGAATGATGAGGCTTTGTTTAGTTACATACAGATAATTTACTTGATTATAGAATGATGAGGCTTTGTTTAGTTACATACAGATAATTTACTTGATTATAGAATGATGAGGCTTTGTTTAGTTACATACAGATGATTTACTTGATTATAGAATGATGAGGTTTTGTTTGGTAACATACAGATGATTTACTTGATTATAGAATGATGAGGCTTTGTTTATTAAGATACATATGATTTACTTGATTATAGAATGATGAGGCTTTGTTTATTAAGATACATATGATTTACTTGATTATAGAATGATGAGGTTTTGTTTGGTAACATACAGATGATTTACTTGATTATAGAATGATGTGGTTTTGTTTGGTTAACATACAGATGATTTACTTGATTATAGAATGATGAGGCTTTGTTTATTACCGCAATTCACCTTTGAATTAGAACGCTTTACACGATATAGTATTGCGTTGTGTGACGACACAATTGAATGAGACGATTGAACAATTTGAATGACATGTTTGATGTAATACAACAAGAGTTTTCATTGGCCGATTACAGCCCGCCCACTTTCTCGAGCGGATTCAGTGTAGCTGGAGAACTGTACATAGCTCTCTGAAAAGATCCACCTCTTATAAAAACCTTCGATTTACGGGTCACAAAAAGCAGCGGACGGTTGAGGCCTGAAATCGGTGTATTCTTGTGTTGCTGTCTCATAAACTCAATATTAAAAAATCTTAACATATTTTCCTACTATATGCTTGCGTCCAAACATACCTTCAAATATTCATTAAAGCCACACACCACCCGAAAACTCGCAGCTTCAAATGATTTCGTTTGTTGACGTAGCCATGTTAGGTAGCCGGTCAATTCGAACTCTTGCTATTGGTATCTATTCATAAAATCGGTTGTAAGTTATGTATTCGCTCTTCATTTATTATCAACACGAATAATTAATAGAAATTAAAACATTTTTGTACCAATTTTTGTAATTAGGTAAAATAAGCTCTAGATGAACGAAAATGCTACATAAGCCCATTAGATGGAGATCGGCCGGCGCAGCCGCTCATGACTAATGAAAGCCGCACTGCCATGAGTTTAGCTTTTTGAGTAATTATCATTTAATAGGACTGGGGTGGTATATTATTTAAACAATTTAGCTAAAATATTTGTGGGGAATTAGTACACATCTAGACGCTATTGTGCCAATATGGAAATGAACCGGGATTCGAATTGACTGGCTACCTAACATGGCTACGTCTACGAGCGAAATCATTAAAAGCTGTGATCGAGTTTTTGGGTCGTATTGGGCTTTAATAAATATTTGAAGGTATGTTTGGACACAAGTATAGTAGGAAAATATGTTAGGAATTTTTTTATATTAAATTTATGAGACAACAACACAAGAATACAACTTTTTCTCTTTCTTCCTTTGAAGTTTTTCTCCATCTAGCATCTGGCCGTCATGTTTTCAAATGCTGACTACTCCCGTATAAGGGAATTTGGGCGGACTTATACATATGGACCAATGAGAGTTTCTGTTGCATTTCGCAATTGTATTACAAACAGATTCAATTGTGTCGTCACACAACGCAATACTATATCGACCAAAGCGTTCTAATTCAAAGGTGAATTGCGATAAGATACATATGATTTACTTGATTATAGAATGATGAGGCTTTGTTTAGTTACATACAGATAATTTACTTGATTATAGAATGATGAGGCTTTGTTTAGTTACATACAGATAATTTACTTGATTATAGAATGATGAGGCTTTGTTTAGTTACATACAGATAATTTACTTGATTATAGAATGATGAGGTTTTGTTTGGTAACATACAGATGATTTACTTGATTATAGAATGATGAGGCTTTGTTTATTAAGATACATATGATTTACTTGATTATAGAATGATGAGGCTTTGTTTAGTTACATACAGATAATTTACTTGATTATAGAATGATGAGGCTTTGTTTAGTTACATACAGATGATTTACTTGATTATAGAATGATGAGGCTTTGTTTAGTTACATACAGATAATTTACTTGATTATAGAATGATGAGGCTTTGTTTAGTTACATACAGATAATTTACTTGATTATAGAATGATGAGGCTTTGTTTAGTTACATACAGATAATTTACTTGATTATAGAATGATGAGGTTTTGTTTGGTAACATACAGATGATTTACTTGATTATAGAATGATGAGGTTTTGTTTGGTAACATACAGATGATTTACTTGATTATAGAATGATGAGGCTTTGTTTAGTTACATACATATGATTTACTTGATTATAGAATGATGAGGCTTTGTTTAGTTACATACAGTTAATTTACTTGATTATAGAATGATGAGGCTTTGTTTAGTTACATACAGATAATTTACTTGATTATAGAATGATGAGGCTTTGTTTAGTTACATACAGATGATTTACTTGATTATAGAATGATGAGGCTTTGTTTATTAACATACAGATGATTTACTTGATTATAGAATGATGAGGCTTTGTTTAGTTACATACAGATGATTTACTTGATTATAGAATGATGAGGTTTTGTTTGGTAACATACAGATGATTTACTTGATTATAGAATGATGAGGCTTTGTTTAGTTACATACAGTTAATTTACTTGATTATAGAATGATGAGGCTTTGTTTAGTTACATACAGATAATTTACTTGATTATAGAATGATGAGGCTTTGTTTAGTTACATACAGATAATTTACTTGATTATAGAATGATGAGGCTTTGTTTGGTAACATAATACATGATTTGTTGCTTTCAGTGGACAGTTGCGTACCAGGGGATGTTGTTACGGTGTCAGGTGTGGTCAAGGTCAACAGCACAGATGAAGGTCAGTAGCTTACCACACATTGATATATTTTCACCTTTGATGTATATGTGTAGTATACATGTAGGAACATCAATGAAAATCTGAATATGGTCACTTTAATTGGATTAGAAATTCTATAACAGACAACATCAGAAGTACAAATGAAAAAAAGATGTACTGATAATTGTTTTTCATCCATTATCTGATTTCATAACACTTATATCTATTAACAGGAATAGACACATAAGTATCATTCATCTTCACAAGGGTTTCTGTACAGGGTTTGTGACGGGAGGGATGTACGAGAAACCTTGTGAAAGTATCATATCTCACTCAGCCTGTCAACGGTGTTGTGATATCTTGTTTTAACAGGACGAGATGTTGTGATATCTTGTTTTAACAGGACGAGATGTTGTGATATCTTGTTTTAACAGGACGAGATGTTGTGATATCTTGTTTTGACAGGATGAGGTGTTGTGATATCTTGTTTTAACAGGATGAGGTGTTGTGATATCTTGTTTTAACAGGATGAGGTGTTGTGATATCTTGTTTTAACAGGATGAGGTGTTGTGATATCTTGTTTTAACAGGATGAGGTGTTGTGATATCTTGTTTTGACAGGACGAGACGTTGTGATATCTTGTTTTAACAGGACGAGATGTTGTGATATCTTGTTTTGACTGGATGAGGTGTTTTGATATCTTGTTTTAACAGGATGAGGTGTTGTGATATCTTGTTTTGACAGGACGAGATGTTGTGATATCTTGTTTTGACTGGATGAGGTGTTTTGATATCTTGTTTTGACAGGACGAGATGTTGTGATATCTTGTTTTGACAGGACGAGATGTTGTGATATCTTGTTTTAACAGGATGAGGTGTGATATCTTGTTTTAACAGGATGAGGTGTTGTGATATCTTGTTTTGACAGGACGAGGTGTTGTGATATCTTGTTTTGACAGGACGAGGGAGAAACAAGGACAAGTGTATGTTTCTGCTGTATGTTCAGGCTAACTCTGTAAACAACACAAAGGGAAACAAAACGGGAGACAACTCTGGTCTGGCCCTAGATTTCACCATGAAGGAACTGTATGCTATTGAAGAAATCCAAAGTGAAGAAAATCTCTTCCGACTTCTTGTTGCGTAATTATGAAATTGCTTTTTACCTCTTTTTTATTTTTCATCAAAAATCAAGTGTAGTTTTTCAAATATGAAAAACACAAGCAAACATAATTTTGGAAAAATTCTGTCTCAAAGGGGATATAAATTCTATACTAACTACGGAATGCTGAATTTTCTGTTTATCATATTTTCTTTATTTTCCCATTCTAGCTGCCTCTTAAAAATCCCTGCAGGTTATCAAATCATAACTTACTTTTAAAAATTCTTGTCTCTGCTACAATTCATGATTCTCTAATTATATTGAATTTTAATTTAGTGTTCATGAGAGGAAATTATTTTTATGCCCCCGAGATCAAAGATCGAGGGGCATATTGTTTTTGTCCTGTCTGTCATTCTTTAATTCCATAATTCTGTCATCCTGTCTGAAACGTTAACCTTGCTAATAACTTTCGAACAGTACGTGATAGAGCTTTGATATTTCACATAAGTATTCCTTGTGACAAGACCTTTCTGTGGATTCCAACATTTTTTACCCTGTAACTTGACCTTGGAGTTTGACCTACCTTTTAAAAATTATAACCTTGCTAATAATTTTTGAACAGTAAGTGCTTGAGGTTTGGTACTTCACATAAGTATTCCTTGTGACAAGACCTTTCCATGGGTACTAAACCTTTTGGCCTTGACATTTGACCTACTTTTAAAAAATTTGACATTGGTCATAACTTCTAAATATTAGAGCTTTCATATTGCACATGAGCATTTCTTGCAACAAGATCTTTCTACTGGCACCAATATATTTGTCTTTGTGACCTTGGCCATCTTTGGAATTGACCATTATCGGGGGCATTTGTGTTTCACAAACACATCTTGTTGTAAGAAGGTATGTAAGACTAGTTTCAGTTTGGGACAAGGAAAATCACTCCAGTGAAAATATCACTTATTCAATGGGTGAATCAATATTTGACAACTAAAAATGTATTTTTATACCTCAGTATTTAATGGGGCAATCTCAGCTACATACAATGTATAAATGAGCAGACCCCAATTTCAAATGCATTTCTGTAGTCTTGGTTTGTTTCGGTATAATAAACAATGTATTGCATGAATGTTCAGGAGAAATGAAGATCTATTCACTCAAGAAAATCATACTCCCCTGGGCATTGCCCTCGGGCAACATGATTTTTCTTGGATGAATAGATCTTTATACCTCCCTCACTATCATGCAATAAATGTTTGATAGACCATCCTTCTGTTACAGGTCACTTTGCCCTTCAATATACGGACATGAGGTAAGAATAAAATCGGATTCTTTTGAATAGATTTGTATTGCTGTTAATCTCCTATTTTTGCCTGATGATGTTCAGTGGATGTGTATACATCAACAATTTGATTTCTGATTCAAAATAACATTTGTATATAATAGTGATGGGACATCGGTTCACTTTCATAATCGATCATCGGTTGGAATCGGTTGCTGCTTCCGATGCGATTTTCCGATTATAATCGGATGTTACATTTTTACTATATCAAGCATAATCTTCAATTATATATCAATTAGCTAATATCAATAACTCAATATGATGTTTTCTACGTTGTCTTGATGCTTTTGCACTTTCTATATAAGCACCTTAGCTTTGTGCTGGTTGGATATATAACTAGCTCATAATTATGATGGATGCCATTGGAAGGTGAGATTCATATCCATATTGAATCTTACACGGAGATCAAAGACGGAAATTTAATTATATATCAACTACATATTATTCAAAATTAAAACATAAAAAAGCATTACATTTCTTAAACAAATAGTTCACAGCTCTTTCTAGGAGAGAAATAGCAAGGCAAACTAAACACCAGTATGATGTAAAACTCAGCATTTTAATCTAAATCTCTACTGTCTCTGGCTTAAGCATAATACCATTCAATCTCTCACCAAAATTTACTCATGTTTTTGTTCAAGAAAATAAACAAATCTACATTATCTGTACTCAGCCTACTTCTCTTTTTTGACACCAACCCACCAGCAAGAGAAAATACTCTCTCTGATGGCACACTACTAGCTTGAACACATAAAATCTTTTTTGCAAGAACTGCTATTCTGGGGAAAAGCATTTCATTTTTTTGCCACTACTCTAGAACTGTGAGCCCTTTGTCATCTTCTTTCAGTGCCATCCCCAGGTAACGTCAGGTCTCTTCAAAATACTAGAATATAGTAAAATACGTTCAAGAAAATTCGGAATTTAATATCAAGTTGCATATGATGCTATCGTAAGAAATGAGTTATGGCACACTGAGTAAATCAGCAAGGTATATGATAGAAAAAATATACATTTGAAACAAGAATATCGTGCACATGATTCTGGTGTGTTGCACTAAAAAATGCGTGCCACATGTCAAAGTATGAAAAAATAAACTTACCAGTGTTGGTGTATTCCTTGTAGCAAATACGGCACACGGCTTTATTTAGATTTAGATTTAGGTTCGTTTTACTTGGAGGTAAATTGATATCTACCTTCCGAAATACTTCCATACTTCTGACTTCTTTTTCACGCTCGGGTGATCATATATTCCATTGTTTGATGCCATTTTTTTTCCTGGCACAGGTAAAACAATAATGGAAACGGTCTAATTCCGGAATGCGCTCTATGAGATGTGTGGATCCGATGATCGATTATGAAAAATAATAATCGATCATCGGAATCGGTAGCTTTTTTTCGTCGTTAATCGATGTTTTCTGATTATCAGTACAACACTAGTATATAATGTAAGGAAGATTGCTATTCTTTTCATAGCAGGTCTGTCTAGTAAAGATAGACCAAACAAATTTGGGTTGCGGATGTTTATTCAACTACTTGCATATTTATTAGTCCCCTACCGATGATGTCAAAGGGGACGTTGAGGTTTGCGCTCCGTCCGTCCATCTGTCTGTCCGTCAGTCCTGCTAATCAGTTTTCTGCACTTTTCTCTCTGTTCTTGCAGATATTTATATCACATCATCCATATAGTTTCAGATCTGTAAAAGTATAGGCTGGACCAAATTCCTATGGGAATTTCAGCTAATGAGAAAATTCCAAGCTTAAACTCAAGAGATATATACTGTTTGTGCGAATTTATATGTCATGTAACATTTAAATCATAAAAGCTAGTGCAAATGTTAATGAGTTGATTCGTGTAAATTTTAACATGAAACAAGAAAATTTATTTTTATAAATATAAATGTATTGGTACATTACGAATTTGGTTTTTATGCGTTGATTTTTTAGTAAGTTATGGCTCTTGCACTTAAAAAATTGAATGAATTATCAGTTTTCTGGACCTTTATTTTCATATATTCATTTGATTTCTGGTACATTGCTTTGCCATGACAAGATACAGATAGAGTTTGAATTTGGTTTTGGTCCGTTGATTTTTCACAAAGTTATGGCCCATGGACTTAGAAAAATAGTATGAATTATCAGATTCCAGATTGGGGTTTTTTGTTGTGCTTGTAAATATTCATTTGTTATTTGGTACATTGTTTTGTCATAACATGTTACAGAGAAGTTTGAATTTTGTAATTTTTGTTGAGTTATGGCCCTTGAACTTAAAAAAATAGTGTGAATTATCAGTTTTTTGGACTTATTTTGTTGTGCTTCTACAAATTTGATAAGCATTAGTGGAGTCACATCCACACCAGCTAAAATTTGCATCCAAGTTTCTTATTTCTGTAGATAAGAGTACTACACTTATTAAAACTTCTAGCATAGTAATACAACAATGTAGTTATATTATGCATGATCACCTACATTTCAGTTTAACCTTAAACCTAATAATTCATCTTTTTTCCTGGTTTAGTCTTTGATCTGAATAGTAGTTGATTTCCAACCATACCTATCCTGGTTCCCCAATTTTCCCTTTTACCACAACCTACATAATATACTTCAAATATTGTTGCGGTCCAGTAATTTTTGTGACCGGTAGGGGACTATGTATTGCCATGCAATACTCTCAGAATGCTTGTTCATGTGAAAATAAGCACATATATATGTACATATGATTGCATATTATGAAAACGATGCTTCTTAGATAGTCACTTTGTCAAAAATGCAGATCATTGCTATTGTAAAGAGATCATATTCAATGTAAATGTAGATGTATATTGATGATATAGAATTATGTGTACTGTATTTTGTTTTAGGTCCCTTCAAGATTTTTTTTTCACTCATATTGAGATGTCACCAGCTGTAGATGAAGTACATGTACCACAAATTTAGACCTATGCTGGTTACTCGGAACTATAGCAGTGAGGGTTCTTTATCGTGCCATCTCTTGTCATGACATGGAATCTCGATTATAAAGCCTCATCTGAAACTCTTACTTCTAAATGCTAAGCTTTTTGCAAAAGAACAATCACTACCTATATTTGTTACATCTAAGGTTTGATGCAGCCAAGGTACAAGTGGTGCTCAAACCCACAACCTTCTTATCACCAAGCGAACATGTTAACCACTGAGCCACCGTGACTGATACATGTATATACAATGTATCATGTGACTACAAACTTTGTATTTCCGTGCAGGTACATAAAAGTCATTACATTCGAGATTACGAGAACTGCTACTAATAATATGAATACCACAACATTGTACATCCGATTGGTCACTGGTTCTACCAATGAAAATTAACCTTTCATCACACACTTTGTTTCCGACTTGTGATTGATAAAATGTGATTTTGTTTATAGTTGGTGAAGGCAGGTTTGATTCTTGGTTTGTTTGGAGGAAGTCAGAAGTTCCTGAATGACAAGGTAAAGATTTAATGTGAAAGTGTCGGTCTTCTCTGCAGATTGTCGATGTACATGTATGATCTTTATCAGATCTAATGTATGCTATTCATTTATTAAACATCATATACCAAGAAAACTTTCAAATTACACTTCAGATTCTATCAATGAAGTATTTTAGTGGAGATTATTCAGAAATCATCAATACAATGATTTTCTTTCAGAACCGTATTCCTGTTCGAGGAGATCCACATATCCTGGTAGTGGGGGATCCAGGATTAGGGAAAAGTCAGGTAAGGATATAAATGATATCTGTTTAAGGATATATATATATATATATACACCCAAATTTCTATTGTTCCCCCCCCCCCCCCCCCCCCCCCCCCCCCCCAACTTTATGTAGTCTGCTGTACACGTACAAGTGTATTCATTGGTTTGTCTTTTTAGACTCCCATAATTCATGTAGTAAGAAGTGTATTCATTGGTCTGTCTGTTTAGACTCCCATAATTCATGAAGTAAGAGGTGTATTCATTGGTCTGTCTGTTTTGACTCCCATGATTCATGTAGTAAGAAGTGTATTCATTGGTCTGTCTTTTTAGACTCCCATAATTCATGAAGTAAGAGGTGTATTCATTGGTCTGTCTGTTTTGACTCCCATAATTCATGTAGTAAGAAGTGTATTCATTGGTCTGTCTTTATACACTCCCATAATTCATGTAGTAAGAAGTGTATTCATTGGTCTGTCTGTTTTGACTCCCATGATTCATGTAGTAAGAAGTGTATTCATTGGTCTGTCTGTTTTGACTCCCATAAAGATGTGTCTGAAGCTGGAAATTTCAGGTCGCAAGGATGCCTACTAAGAAAGATAATATAATGTTGTATAGATCAACTTTTATCAAGCTATGACATACAGTATTGATTCAGGACAGTGTCACATTAGGGATTTTTAAGGTTTTTTTTTTACAATATATAGAATTATTTTCCCCTCATAAAACCACTTCCTGTTTAGAACCAGAAGGATACACTTTTATAGACATGACGTATTATGTTATACCGCTGTCCAGGCGTCTGGCTGGCTGACTGTCTGTCTGTCTTAGGTCATATTTTCCGGACTTTTTAGCTCACCTGAGCTGAAAGCTCAAGTGAGCTTTTCTGATCACCCGTATTCCGGCGTCCGTCCGTCCGTCTGTCCGTCCGTCTGTCCGTCCGTCTGTAAACTTTTCACATTTTCAACTTCTTCTCAACAACCACTGGACCAATTTCAACCAAAGTTGGCACAAATCATCCTTAGGTAAAGGGAATTCTAAATTGTTGAAATAAAGGGCCAGGCCACCTTTCAAGGGGAGATAATCAAGAAAAGGTAAAAATAGGGTAGGGTCATTAAAAAATCTTCTTCTCAAGAACCACTGGGCCAGAAATGCTGAGATTTATATGAAAGCTTCCTTATATAATGCAGATTCTAAATTGTTAAAATCATGGCCCCCGGGGGTCGGATGGGGCCACAATAGGGGATCAAAGTTTTACACACAAATATATCGGGAAAATCTTTAAAAATCTTCTTCTCAAGAACCACTGAGCCAGAAATGTTGAGATTTATGTGAAAGCTTCCTTATATAATACAGATTCTAAATTGTTAAAATCATGGCCCCCGGGGGTCGGATGGGGCCACAATAGGGGATCAAAGTTTTACATACAAATATATCGGGAAAATCTTTAAAAATCTTTTTCTCAAGAACCATTGGGCCACAGAAGTTCATATTTACATGAAAGCTTTCTGACATAGTGTAGATTCAAGTTTGCAAAAACCATGGCCGCCAGGGGTAGGTTTGGGGTCATAATAGGGACTACGGTTTTACATGCAAATAGATATGGAAAATTTTCTGATATGGACCAAGGTGACTCAGGTGAGCGATGTGGCCCATGGGCCTCTTGTTTTGCTTGTTTGTTTGTTTTTTTATATAGTGCAGATTCAAGTTTGTTAGAATCATGGACCCCGGGGATTGGATGGGGCCTCAAGGGGGGTATCAAAGTTTTACATACAAATTTATAGGAAAAATCTTTTAAAATCTTCTTCTCAAGAACCACTGAGCCAGAAAAGCAGAGGTTTATATGAAGGTTCCTGATATAGTGCAGATTATAAATTGTTAAGATCATGGCCCCCGGGGGTCGGATGGGGCCACAATAGGGGGTCAAAGTTTTACATACAAATATATAGGAAAAATCTTTAAAAATCTTCTTCCCAGAACCACTAAGCCAGAAAAGCTGAGATTTATATGAAAACTTTCTGATATAGTGCAGATTCAGGTTTGTTAAAATCATGCCCCCCTGGGGTAGGATGGGGCCACAATAGGGGATCAAAGTTTTACATACAAATATATAGGGAAAATCTTTAAAAATCTTCTTCTCAAGAACCATTGGGCCAAAGAAGTTCACATTTACATGAAAGCTTTCTGACATAGTGTAGATTCGAGTTTGCAAAAACCATGGCCTCCAGGGGAAGGTTTGGGGCCATAATAGGGACTACGGTTTTACATGCAAATAGATATGGAAAATCTTCTGATATGGACCAAGGTGACTCAGGTGAGCGATGTGGCCCATGGGCCTCTTGTTTCCATAACTGATGCATATACGACTTTGAAATTTTTTCACAATTTCTCCCTCAAGAAGTGTAAGAGTGAGTATGCATTTTAGCTGGATTGGTGCACCTTGACCTACTTTAGGGCTATAAGTAGGTAAAACAGTTTTCTATACTTTTTTTGGTTTTAGATATTGCCCTGAATTTAGTCAAGCTTCCTCTTAGAGGAATACAAATTCAGTTTGCATTTCAATTGGATTGCTCCATCCATCCATGACCTACATTATGATTAAAAGTAGGTCAAACAGCTTTCCAGGATTCCTCTAGGAGGTATACAAATTTGCATTTCAGCTGGATTGGTCAGTCCTTGACCTACTTTCAGATTACAAATATGTCAAACAGTTTTCTGGGCTTTTGTCATCATGGATACAGATATTGCCTTGAAATTTAGTCACAGGCTTCCTCTTGAAGGAATACAAGTTGAATTTACATTTCAGCTGGATAGGTCCATCTTTGACCTACTTTCATGCTAAAAATAGATGAATCAGTTTTCCAAGCCTTTTTTTTTTTTCATCATGGATACAGATATATGTGTTGCCCTGAAATTTAGGCATAGGCTTCTTCTTGGAGGAATGCAAGTTCAGTTTGCATTTCAGCTGGATTGGTCAGTCCTTGACCTACTTTTGGGCTAAAAATAGGTCAAACAGTTTTCTAGGCTCTTTTGCATTTTGGATACAAATATTCTCTTGAAATTTAGTCACAGGCTTCCTCTAGGAGGAAAGTTCAGTTTGCATTTCAGCTGGATTGGTCTGTCCTTGACCTACTTTCATGTTAAAAATAGGTCAAATAGTTTTCCAGACTTTTTTTCATTACGAATACAGATATTGCCCAGAAATTTAGTTACAGACTCACTCTTGGAGGAATACAAGTTCATTTTGTATTTCAGCTAGATTGGTCTGTCAGTCCAAGGTTATGTTTTCCAGACTTTTTTTCCGTAACAGAAGCATATACTGTGTTGAAATGTGGTCACAATTTCTTCCTCAAGAAGCTTAAGAGAGAGTTTGCATTTCAGCTGGATTAGTGTACTGTGGCCTACTTTCGAGCTAAAAGTAGGTGAAACGCTTTTCCGGACTCTCGAAACAGATTCAGATATTGCCTTAAAATTTAGTGACAAGCTTCCTCTCAGAGAAATACAAGTGCAATTAGCAATTCAGCTGGATTGGTACATCATGACCTACTTTAGGGATAGATGTAGGTCAAACAGTTTTCCAGATTTATTTTTCCGGTATGGTCACTGGTATTGCCCTTAAATTTTGTCAAAACCTCCCTCTCGAAGAAATACATAATCAGTTCACTTTTCAACTTATTTGGTGCACCATGACCTACTTTAGGGCTAAAAGTAGATCAAATGGTTTCCTAGACTTTTTCTCATCATAGATACAGATATTGCACTGTAAGTCACAATCTCCCCTCAAGAGAAATACATAATGAGTTCACATGTCAGATGGACTGGTGCACCATGACCCACTTTAAGGCTTTCTATTTAGAATGTGTGTGGTATCATCACATAGCATGTAGCATCACATAATTATACCAATTGTTAAAACTTAACAAATGGGACATCAATCAACAGACAACTTCCTTTAACAGTTTCGAGCTATGTGTATATCTTATAAATTATGATGTATCTGTAGACTGTGTCAGAGTGTTTAAGATTACTTTCATCAAAAATACATAGATGTACATAGATAACACACTATTATTATAATTTGTAGATGTTACAGTTGTGACTCTGTTATTGTAATTTGTAGATGTTACAGTAGTTACACTGTTATTGTAATTTGTAGATGTTACAGTAGTTACACTGTTATTGTAATTTGTAGATGTTACAGTAGTTACACTGTTATTGTAATTTGTAGATGTTACAGTCGTTACACTGTTATTGTAATTTGTAGATGTTACAGTCATTACACTGTTATTGTAATTTGTAGATGTTACAGTCATTACACTGTTCTTGTAATTTGTAGATGTAACAATAGTTACACTGTTATTGTAATTTGTAGATGTTACAGTCGTTACACTGTTTGTAATTTGTAGATGTTACAGTCATTACACTGTTTGTAATTTGTAGATGTTATAGTCATTACACTGTTATTGTAATTTGTAGATGTTACAGTTGTGACACTGTTATTGTAATTTGTAGATGTTACAGTTGTGACACTGTTATTGTAATTTGTAGATGTTACAGTCGTGACACTGTTATTATAATTTGTAGATGTAACAATAGTTACAGTTATTGTAATTTGTAGATGTTACAGTCATTACACTGTTTGTAATTTGTAGATGTTACAGTCGTAACACTGTTATTGTAATTTGTAGATGTTACAGTCATTACACTGTTTGTAATTTGTAGATGTTACAGTCGTAACACTGTTATTGTAATTTGTAGTTGTAACAATAGTTACACTATTGTAATTTGTAGATGTTACAGTTGTTACACTGTTATTGTAATTTGTAGATGTTATAGTCGTGACACAATTATTGTAATTTGTAGATGTTACAGTCGTGACACTGTTATTGTAATTTGTAGATGTTACAGTCATGACACTGTTATTGTAATTTGTAGATGTTACAGTTGTGACACTGTTATTGTAATTTGTAGATGTTACAGTCGTTACACTGTTTGTAATTTGTAGATGTTACAGTCATTACACTGTTATTGTAATTTGTAGATGTTACAGTTGTTACACTGTTATTGTAATTTGTAGATGTTACAGTTGTGACACTGTTATTGTAATTTGTAGATGTTACAGTCATTACACTGTTATTGTAATTTGTAGATGTTACAGTCATGACGCTGTTATTGTAATATGTAGATGTTACAGTCATTACACTGGTATTGTAATTTGTAGATGTTACAGTCATTACACTGTTATTGTAATTTGTAGATGTTACAGTTGTGACACTGTTATTGTAATTTGTAGATGTTACAGTTGTGACACTGTTATTGTAATTTGTAGATGTTACAGTCGTGACACTGTTATTGTAATTTGTAGATGTTACAGTCGTGACACTGTTATTGTAATTTGTAGATGTTACAGTCATTACACTGGTATTGTAATTTGTAGATGTAACAATAGTTACAGTTATTGTAATTTGTAGATGTTACAGTCATTACACTGGTATTGTAATTTGTAGATGTAACAATAGTTACAGTTATTGTAATTTGTAGATGTTACAGTCATTACACTGGTATTGTAATTTGTAGATGTAACAATAGTTACAGTTATTGTAATTTGTAGATGTTATAGTCGTGACACTGTTATTGTAATTTGTAGATGTTACAGTCATTACACTGTTATTGTAATTTGTAGATGGAACAATAGTTACACTATTGTAATTTGTAGATGTTACAGTCGTGACACTGTTATTGTAATTTGTAGATGTTACAGTCGTTACACTGTTATTATAATTTGTAAATGTTACAGTCGTGACACTGTTATTGTAATTTGTAGATGTTACAGTCATTACACTGTTATTGTAATTTGTAGATGTTACACTGTTATTGTAATTTGTAGATGTTACACTGTTATTGTAATTTGTAGATGTTACAGTCGTGACACTGTTATTGTAATTTGTAGATGTTACAGTCGTGACACTGTTATTGTAATTTGTAGATGTAACAATAGTTACACTATTATTGTAATTTGTAGATGTTACAGTCGTTACACTGTTTGTAATTTGTAAATGTTAGTCATTACACTGTTATTATAATTTGTAGATGTAACAATAGTTACACTGTTATTGTAATTTGTAGATGTTACAGTCATTACACTGTTATTATAATTTGTAGATGTTACAGTCATTACACTGTTATTGTAATTTGTAGATGTTACAGTCGTTACACTGTTATTGTAATTTGTAGATGTTACAGTCGTGACACTGTTATTGTAATTTGTAGATGTAACAATAGTTACACTGTTATTATAATTTGTAGATGTTACAGTCATTACACTGTTATTGTAATTTGTAGATGTTACAGTCGTGACACTGTTATTGTAATTTGTAGATGTAACAATAGTTACACTGTTATTATAATTTGTAGATGTTACAGTCATTACACTGTTATTGTAATTTGTAGATGTTATAGTCATTACACTGTTATTGTAATTTGTAGATGTAACAATAGTTACACTGTTATTGTAATTTGTAGATGTAACAATAGTTACACTATTATTGTAATTTGTAGATGTTACAGTTGTTACACTGTTATTGTAATTTGTAGATGTTACAGTCATTACACTGTTATTGTAATTTGTAGATGTTACAGTCGTTACACTATTATTGTAATTTGTAGATGTTACAGTCGTTACACTATTATTGTAATTTGTAGATGTTACAGTTGTGACACTGTTATTGTAATTTGTAGATGTTACAGTCGTGACACTGTTATTGTAATTTGTAGATGTTACAGTCGTTACACTGTTATTGTAATTTGTAGATGTTACAGTCATTACACTGTTATTGTAATTTGTAGATGTTACAGTCATTACACTGTTATTGTAATTTGTAGATGTTACAGTCGTTACACTATTATTGTAATTTGTAGATGTAACAATAGTTACACTATTATTGTAATTTTTAGATGTTACAGTCGTTGGCAAACATATCCCCCCGCAGTGTTTATGTATGCGGTAATACAACTACCACTTCTGGACTGACTGTAAGTGGATACTTATAGAAACTTCTCCATTTATGTAAAGGTGGACTCAGTACAGTAAAACTGGGGAACTTACACTTTGTAATAAAATCAGATTTAAACATGTTTATTAAATTTACAATTCAAATAACTCAGGGTTTTTGTTTAAAAGGTTACTTTGTCCAAGGACGGGGGCTCTGGTGACCATGCCCTGGAGGCCGGGGCGCTGGTGTTG